>NW_017731567.1:1313241-1355192 GCF_001890085.2 Hipposideros armiger | reverse complement strand
TCAACATCAGTTTCAGAAATACAATGCGTTGGTAAGGCCTCCACATCAACTATGAAGTGGACTCCCCGAAAGGGCATTGGTCCATCTGGCTCCCTATTGTTTACTTATTTTAAATAATTTCAAAGTTTTAATTTTATTATTGTGTTTGGCATGTGTTATTATATTTAAGTTGCACAAATGTTAGGTAATGGGTAGAATAATGGCCTGTAAAGATGCCCATGCCCTAATTCCTGGATCCTGTGACTATGTTACCTTACTTGACAAAGGGGAATTAAGGTCACTAATCAGATGACCTTGACATAGGGAGAGTATCCTGGATTGTCTGGGTGTGTCCAATATAATCATGGGGTTCTTAAAAGTAGAAGAAGGAGGCAAAAGAGAAGAGTTAGAGAAAGATATGTGACTGTGGCAAGGAAGTCAGAGTGATGCCGTGTGAGAAAGAAGATCCCACTTGCTGGCTTTGGCGAGGGAAGGGAGGGGCCACGAGCCAAGGAAGGTGGGCTGCCTCTAAAGTTAGAACAAGCAAGGAAACAGGTTTGTCCCTAAAGCATCCAGAAAGAAACGTAGCCTTGATGACCCCATGATTTTGACCCAATGAGACCTGTGTCAGACTTCTGACCTACAAAGAAATGAGATAATAAATTTGTGTTTTTTTGTACAGCTAAGTTTGTGGTAATTTGTTGCAGCAGCAATAGAAAATTAATATAAGGTAGAACTTTTTTAATGATACTGCTTCTTTTATTTTTGTCATAAAAAATTGTGATCTGGCATTTAAAATTCTGGGGCATTATTTTCATCCTGTAATAAAAGGTTACTACCACTTTGTAGGTAATAACCACCTGGACAAGCCACGTGACGCTGTCGTCTCTCCTTTGAAGATTAGAAAAAACAGGGATACTAACAGATGCTCTTCTCGACCAAACTTTAGACAGGCTCCTCCGGGCCCTCTTTTTGACTAGGCCTCATCCTTGTCCCCTGTCTTCAGCCTGACTAATCCCATTGTAGCAAAAATCCTACTAAGTTAGTTTAGCAAGAATTTCCCCACCCTTTATATCTGATCACCCTGACCTGCCTTCAGCAAGAATCTTGTTAAATTGGCTTAGCAAGAATTCCCCTTGGATGGCCCCTTTTAGTAAAAGGAAGATAATTAAATGGCTAAGTTCAATTACTCACATTCTAAATGACTCAAATATATTTTTAAAATAATATAATTATTATGTACGTTACTAAACTAAAATCTGAAAATAGCATTGTCAAAACTGTAGTCATTGGTCATATTTATATCAGGAATTTTTCTCCTTCATTTAACTCAACAAGAGGTATATGTGCCAGATAACGCTAATCATACAAAAGTGAACACTGTGAGGTTCCAAAGTTGAGGAATACACAATTCAGTTGCATAAATATGTTAATTCTACAAATGACGACATAATATTGTAGGATTGTAACAGAAGTATATTGATTCCCGTGACACTTCAAGGAAGGGCTGTTTACAATTCGACTCTGGACATTTAAAAGTCTTCATAAACGAGGTGACATGTGACTTAGTCTTTGAAGAATGGGTAACATTTGACAGGCAGGGTAAGGGGTGTGGCTTACTAAGTGGGGAGAATGGCTTGAGTAAGATAGGCACAGGGCACAGCACATTTTTGTGGTCCAGTGAGTAGTCTAATTTAGCACAAATGTAGAGCATGTGTATGAGAAACCCTTGAGAAATGACTAGAAAATATTGTATGGCCAGAGATAAGGAGATAATTTAGAGAGTGATGGGAAGTCATTTCAATATTTGAAACTTCCCTTGATTAATCTGTCAGTGTTAGGTAAGACAGTTGGGAGAATGAAGAGTCTATACATATGTTAGATAAGGGGCGCTGTTAGAAAGCTGCTGGAATAATCCCCAGGAGTAAGTGCCTGAGCCTAGGTTGAGGTGGAATGGATAGAAGGAATGAATTGCATGCACTCCACAGATATGACAGCACCCCCAGGGCTTGGCTCCCGCTGACCTTGGTGGACTGAGAGAACAGGAGGAGCTATCGGTGGATCCCAGTGTTCAACCCTTCATGACAGAAAGACCATGACAGTCACAGAAGTAGAGGTCAGGCAGAGGGGATATTCTGGGTCTAGGAGGATGAGTTCGGAGGTTGGTACCTTGAGTTAAAGATGCCAGCAGGATTTTAGGAGGTGATCAGCAACCAGCTAGAAATGGGGGATGGTTACTTGGCAGAGAAACTAATGTGGGGCTGTCAAGGCAGAAGATGTCGAAGAACACATGGGAATGAGGTTCCAGAGGGAGACTTTAGAGACAGATAAGAAAAGAGGGTTCAAGTAGAACCTAGGGAAATACCTATAGTATGGGGCCCAAACATGAGGATTCAGGGGGAAGTTTACAAAGGAACGGAATGATACAAGTGATGAATGCTGGAGAGAGGGCAAGGATAATGAGAATGGATGTTAAGACGTAACAATGTTTTATCACTAGAAGGGTAGAAGGCATTCTGCAAGGGGCCCACCAGAATGTATATAAGGATGCAGAGAGGGTGAGGGAAAAATTAATTTTTCATAATTTGGGAGGGGTACAGTTGACCCTTGAACAACCTGGTGGTTAGGAGTGCTGACCCCCGGCTTGTCAAAAATCTGCAAATAAGTTTTAACTCACCCCAAATGTAACTATTGCTGACTGGAAGCCTCACTGATAACAGTCAATTATACATATTTTCTACGTTATTTGTATTATGTACTGTATTCTTACAATAAAGTAAGCTAGAGGAAAAAAACATGAAGAAAATCATGAGAAAGAATACATTTACAGTACTGTTTGTATTTCATGAAAAAAATCTGCATATGTGTAGATCTGCACAATTGAAACCCAGTGTTGCTCAAGGTCAATTTATACAGCACAGAAACTTGATAAGGTGGTAGAAATAATGGTGTCATTTGTCATTTTTGTGCTAAATCTCTATGGTGAATTCTGTTGTATGACAACCCTAATAAAAGAAACACAAATTTTAAAATTGTGTGACCAGGGGCATCTGGCTAGCTCAGATGGTTAGAGCACAATGCTGATAGCCCCAAGGTTGCCAGTTCGATCCCTACATGGGCCACTGAGCTGCACCCTCCACAACTAGATTGTGCACCCTCCACAACTAGATTGAAACAACTACCTGACTTGGAGCTGATGGGTCCTGGAAAAACACACTGTTCCCCAATTAAAAAAATAATATTATAATAAAAAAATAATTAAAATTGGGTGACCAATTACATTTATAAATTAATGCATTTACAAACCAATCTTAGGAGCCTATCATAAATTTTTTACTCTATCTAGATTCAAGTTTTTGTGCCTTTAAGTTCATTCAGAGTCTTTATCAATTTTTCCCTAAATAGGAGAAGATATAAAAATATTTATAACTTTTATATTAAAACCTTTAAGATTTTTAATATAATTGGACTTGCGTCCCCAGGGTATTTATCTGACTTTTCTAGTCTGTAATTTTTTTGGGGGGAGAGGTGGGGAGGAGCAGAGGTTGACCCACTACTTGTCTATACTAAGATCTAAAATTTATCCCACAAAGAAAAATGTCCAACTCCTTAAGAAGCTGGAAGGCTTGGAGATCATAAAACCCCAGGCCTGTAAAACCACAGAAATTTGGGCTGAAGATTAAGATTTCAGGCAAGGATGATGAAAAGCCTCGCTGGTGATCTGCACTTTTCTTCCTCCTTTTAGAGGACCTAAGACACACAGTGACTTCCAAGTTCATAATACAGTGCCTGGAATAGGACAATAGAAACAGTAGCAGCTGGGCCATCTCAGCAATGTACTGTGATAACTGCTATCGAGCTAATTTGCAGCAGAAAATAATGCAATAAGATCTATCATTTTTAATGGAAAAGAGAAAACCACAAATAGATGGTGCTGTCCATTTTATTCAGAGATGGCATTATTAATGGAGGAAAAAAATGGGCAGGAAAGTGTGTGATAAAGAAGAAGCTCTCGATGTTAGTTGGCAATACAGGTGGCCAATCCCAGAGGTGAATTATGTAAAATTCCTTATGCCAGCTCCAGCAGTGAAGATAATTTTTGGTTCATATGTACTCACATCTCAAAGAGGGGCCAATAGCCTCATGATTATTACAGCATGTCCACGTATAGATTGGTATATACAAAACAAAACAAAGCTGGGCTGCAAAGTCTAAGTTTTACTATTGATCTTTAGTCTCAGATCAGGTCAAATAACATCCTTTATTCTATTTCCTTTCGATCAAATTGTGCTCTAATATTTTTAATATGTTTTTTTCTCTGTAGCTTTCCTTTTTACCGATGCAGATACAATGACTCCCTCCCTCAGAATACTCTGTATGCTTTGCTGTAAGAGCATGTATCTTTTTGTTTGTTTGTTTGTTTGTTTGTTTTAGTGTTTTGGTCCCCGTGCAAAAACTGAATTCCTCTGAGCATAAGTCATGCCTCTAGCTTGGAGGGGCTCAATACACATTTACAGAAAAACCTGAAGAGAACCAAAGGGCTACTTCCCAAAGCAATTTCTATGCACAGAAAGAGTTGTGTTGTTTTTTTTTTCCCTCTGACTTTCACAAAAATAAAGGGCTAATATCACCAGCGGGCAGATTTTGTAAAATTACTCTCTAAAGTGCTTCAACGAAACCTGCCAACACAACTCAGCCCAAACTTCCCCCATCCCAGCTTTGTAGCAAAGGGCCTCCCTGGGACAGGCTGCCAGTCATACCGACGAGAGCCAAATTGTTCAGTGGATTTGGGAAGTGGACAGATGTTCTCCTGGGACGATGGAGACAGGCCCCGCCACATACATTTTCACTTGACGTGTTAACCAATATTCTTAGCCAATTATTCAGAGGCGACCAGCAGTTAATGCATGCGAAGGCAGGAGCCGGAGTCATCACTCATGGCTCCCACACAGCCCCAAACTCCTGCCAAAGCGCTAAATTCCTCCCCGGCTCGGAAAGACACGGAGTTCATTTTGTGTGCCCTTGGATGTGTTCCTTGAGGATTATATTAGAACATCGAAAGCTGATTATGAAATGGTCATTGTGGATGAATAAATAAGGGGAAATAAAACAAACACTGAGGATATATATGCCTCAAAACACCGAACCGGAAAGAATAGGCTTTAGGTATGAAAATGCATTTGTGGTCTCAAAGGTAATTACCCTGAGGCACTGGAATAGTGCAATAAAAACAATAGCAGCTGGGCCACACCAGTGATGCACTGTGATAAAGGCTATTAAGCTAATTTGCAGCAGAAATATAATGTAATAAAATCTATCATTTTTAATGGGAAAGAGAAAAACATAAAAAGATGATGGTGTCCATTTTACTCAGAGAGATGACAGTAAAAGAGAGAAAGCAAAAGAAACTGAAATCTTGTCTGCCTGGCCTCCATATGCACGGTGCCATCGTGTCTCTGACATTGCTCTGGACTTGAAGCAGTAAGCTTGAACCTGGCACCTGGAAAATAAGAAGATAAAGGGACATAAACCTTGTTTCCAAGAAGTCTGTAATGCTAGTTACCATTTTAAAACTAGCATTTTATTTCTGGGGGAAATTGTGTTACACGAAAAATAATAGCCATTTCTATAATAACGTGGTTTTTTTGGCTAAATGTACCCATATGGCAGAATATATAGAATTGTATCGGTTAGTGTCCAGTCAGATAAACAGAAATGCTCTAAGTTTTTCCTCAAATAGGTAAGATGACAGGGATCATTAGTTCGGTGATGGTGAGACACCAAACAGGGGACTAAGAGGCCACCTAGAGGATTAACAACTGCAGGAAGCAGCTACCATGCTTAGGATGGGAGGGAATAGGAGGCATGGCACCACTAGGCATTTAGAACACCCTGTGGGAGCCGGATCTGTGGTGGTTGACTGCCCATGAAAGCTGAGCCCATGGAAAATGGAGCTGAGGTAGGTGAGAGCTGGAACCATGGAGGAAGCAGTCACTGCATTAAACATTGTTGACGGGGGAGAAGTGGGAGAAACACCTTGCTTCTCTCTTCCTCTCACCTTCAAATCTCCTGCCAGCGCTTCCCATTGGTACACCCAGCTGGCTAGCAAGGGACCCTGGGGCACAGATCCTATAAACATAAGGCCTGTTCCAGTACAGAGCAGAGCAGAGAGGGTGGGGAAGAGAAGTGAGGGCAACTTGGAGAATGACCACCATTTTTTCCAAAGCCTAGCCCTGCTATTCCACCAATAATCTCTCCCCTAAATAACTATAATAGTCTATCACAGTTCTCCCTTAATAAATTATGACCTCCTTCTAACCTGTTTTCTATACTGCAGAGAGCATGATCTCTTCAAATTCTCCATCTGATCATGGGACACTCTGGTCCCTTTAAAACCCTTTAATGGCTTCCACTGCTCATGGGAGAAAGACAAAACTCTTTACGTGACCCACCAAGTCCTTCATGACCTGGTGGGGCTCTCTCTCCAGGCTCATCTCACTTACTGCTCACTCCCTCACTGTCTGTGCTACAGCGAGGTCTTCTTGGCATGTATTCATTGATTCATTCAATCATTCAGCTAAATTTTATCAAGGGCCTACCTTCTGCCAAACATTTTTCTTCACTTCAGAAAAAGAGTTAACAAAACAAATACAGTATATACTCACCTGGAGTATGTTATTTAGTTTATGAGTGTAAAAGGGCAGGCACTAGGTAAAGACATGGATATACAGTATTTAAGGTACTTAACAATGCTGTGAAGAATGCTTTTACATAACATCTTTAGGAAGTCCTCTCTAATCATGTGCTATTTGGGCAGAGACCTAAAGGAAGTCAGGGAGCACCTCCTGTGCTATAGCTATTTATGCTGTCCTTACGGCAAGAACTTCCCGGGCAGAGGAAAGAGCAAGTGCAAAGTCCCTGGGGAATATGTACAAGATTCTAGAACGTTCCAAGTCGTATATCAGAAGTGGATTCAATACTTTCCCCTCACCCTGCATTGATCCAATCCTTTTTAAAGAAATATGCGTTTATAAGAGAAAGTTTCCTGAATAAATTCAAATTTAAATTATATTTTCATTGGTATAGTAAGTTGCTAAACAGTTACCTCAGCTACTTGAATGTACATTCCATGAGGGTAGTGACTGGCTTTCCCTTAGGAAATAGGTATTGCTGCATAAAAGCGGGACCCAAAATACAGTGGCTTCAAAAACACCCAAGCATATTTCTTCTGCACGTAATAGTTACGTCTAGTTTGGCAAGTTCATGTCGGGAATCCAGAGCCTCTCTATTTTATGTTTCCAGTATCCACGGAGTATTTCATTACTCTCCAAGATATTGCATCCTTATCGTCATCATCCAGGCAGCAGAAAAGGTCAAGCTGCGCAAGAGCAAGAGGGCAAACTTGCCTTCTCTCTATGAGGTCATGACCCAAAAGTAGCACACATCACTTCCTCTCACCTCCCATTAACCACCCTAATCATATGACCATGCTAAGCTAGCAGGGAGGCTGGCCAGGCACGTGATAAAAATGCTATTTCCATGAAAGAAGGGAGGGGTAGATGTGGGGCAATACCCAGCAGTATCTGCTACACCAAGCAAGAGAAGCAAGGAAGACAGACGCCTAGAGATACATGTGAGAGCCAGCATGTTTTCAGGGCACCGAATTATGTGACTTAACTAGAGCAGGTAATAGATTTTGACCAGAGGCATTTAGTGTTGTGGTTGGATGACAGAAGAGAAGCTTAAAAACCAAAAACAAACAAACAAAAACAAGAAAAAACAGCAACAGCAAATAATTCTACAAAATATCTAAAGAGAAAGCTTGAAGGTAGCTGAAGGAATCTGTGAGGTGCTGTTATAAAACCAAGCTGCAGCTTAAACTGGTGGTAGGGGGCATGGGTCAAGTTCAAACATCAGTGCTTAAGGTGAAAATCACTTTGGTGCTGGAATTATCATTTTGTTTCCTCAGAGAAATGGTGCACTTAGACCAACAAACCATCTATCAATACATTCAACAGTCACTTTTCTTCCTATGCTGTGAACAGGTTGCTGTTTTTTATTGGCAGATGAATAGTTACACAGGAGCTGCCCTGTGTTTCATGGTCATGCTTTGTGAAAAAAACCCTTGCTTTACCTGTAAACACTAGAATACCAGTTAGAACCATAGAATAGAACCAAAACTGACTACAGGTTCACATAATTTATTAGGCCCACCTTGGGACATACAACCATAGAGTAGAATGCTACATAGAATGGTTTGCCCCAGGAGTCGGCAAACATTTTTCTGTAAAGGACCCATAATAACTGTTTTAGCTTTGTGGGTCATATGGGCTTTGCTGTAATTATTCAACTCTGCTCTTCTAACACTAAGGCAGCCATAGACAACTTGAAAAAAAATGAGCATGATATTTCCTAATAAAACTTTATTTACCAAAACAAGTGGCAGCTGGATTTGGCCCAAGAACCCTAGTTGGCTTAACCCTGGCCTAAATTGTTAGTTTTATCTCTTTTTTGTTGGTAGGGGGAGCATATTTTCTTTTTTACTTCACAGAAATCAAATGAACACCTGACACTGCTCTCCTTGGAAGAGACCCTTAGACCATAGCATCATAGCATCGTAGTGTTTGTTCTCTGGTTAACTAACAGCATAAATAACTTAGAAAGCAGAGTGGAGGAAGGAATGGCCACAGGCGGCAGGATGGCCAGTGAGGACTTCATAGAAGAGACAGAGTTGAGCTAAACCATAAAGGATGTTGTTTATTTAGAATCCCTAAGAGTTCTCTCTATATGTCATATCATTCTAGCCTCCAATATGCCTGTGTGGCTTCATAACCCCAGAGAAGTTAAGAAGCTTTCTTAGGGCCCCAGAGCTAGCAGGAAATAGCGCCAAGCCAAGATTTCAGGTGCCTCTGATGCCTTAGGCTATCAGTTTTCTAGGCTTGGGGGAGAGAGGGGAGGGTTCAGGAGTTGAGATGATTGCTCTGTAGATACTAGAGTTCCATACCCCCTCCATGTCAATCCATCTTATTAATACTCAGGTCACTTTCAGGGATGTCGTCCTTAGCTTCTGCATCATGTGGTCGTACAGCTAATAAGGAAATAAAACTATTTCAAGAATTTATATAGTGTTATGCCAGCAGATTTTGCCTTCTATAATATCAGAATGTATGATGCCTCCAACAATTCTGAACAAGGTCAAACTCCTATCAGTTTATTACACATTTAATGCCTTTCTGAAATACAGGTTCCATGATTTTAAGTATTTCCCACCAGGCAGAAACAAATGAACATTTTTTGTGTGTTTTGCTTTCTATTCTCCTCTCTCTGCACAACAGCTCAGGCAGACCTTGAAGGATCACGTGCTCCGTGGCTGTAATCACCACATGAAAGGCCGGTATAAACAGCAGATTTTAATTCGAGTTTGGAAAAAGCATTTTTGTTTAAGTAAAATAAAAACACAGGTGGTTTAGTGAGTTCACTCTGAGTCTAAACCCCAAAACACTATTTAAAGAGCAAAGTGGTTAAAAGATTTCATTTTTTCTGGTCAGCTCTACCCCAGGTAGAAATAACAACCCTACCGTTGCTGACAGCATGGGGCGGCCACGTGCACTTGGCTCTGGGCCAGCTCATACATGCCTCAGGATTCTCTAACTGTAGCAAAGACCCTCCAGCAAAACGTCAGGCAGTTTTTATGCATAATATTGCCCATGCCTTAATTTTTCCTTAGCTGTCTTAAAATTTTGTTAGGATGGAGATGTTCCTTGGGCCCTGCATGCTGCAACCTCCCCAAACCTCCAACCCCAACCAGCGTTAGAAGAATATCATTCTCCTTTTGAGTACCTTAAAGCCTATTCTATTACCTTATGGTTTTGGTTCTTTCTATTTTCCATGAACAACCAAAGACATTATCATCTTTGGAGCATGCATCTGGCTGGAAGATCCTCCCAAGCTCAAACCAGTGACTTATTTGCTGACAATCACTCATCAGTATCATCACTGAATGTCTAACTTGGTCTCATGTTGAAGGCTGGCTGGACAACTAAAACATAAGTGAAAATCTAGACTGAAGTGACATTTTGCTTCTAAGGGCCTCAGGACTGTATCCAGGGCCGGTGTTTGTCAATGGCAGACTCACATTAAGAAGCATGCAGGCTTCAGAACTGGGATGCTCAGGTTCAAATCCCAGTTTAGCCACTTTGTAGTTATGGGAACTGACAAAAGTTACTTCAGCTTCCTGTCGCCCAGCGTCCTCATCTATAAAATGGGAGTGATGATATACTTTCTAAGTCAGATCAATACTTTGAGGACTACATGACTTAACATATACTAGGCATTTAGAACAGATACTGGCATATAGTGCTCTAGGGATGTCTTCTATTATTATTTTGATGATATGTGCCAAAGGTTGAGAGCCTGTGCTGTATTAAGTACTTAACACACCCTGTCTCATTTACTCTCCAGGCGACTCTCAACACTTGTGTATTTGAGAAAACAGGTCTCAGAGATTTACAGCTCAGAGTCATACAATGTTAAAATGGAGAAGTCTGTCTGACTCCTAAATCCCTTATATAATAACAGAATGAAAAGATTTAAGGCTACTTTTCTCATTGAATACATGTAAATAAAGGGGGACCATCTTCTAAAGCACGTAAGTGTACATCTACAAGCATTGTAATATAGATTTGCCTAGGGGCATGCTTCCTATGCAAAATAAATAGTTGCAAAAATATTTATATTGAAATACACCACCGCCTTTAAAATCATCAAGGCTACTTTATACTTTAGGACAGATGATAACTTGGGCTAGAAGCACGTTTCAGCAGCATTGATCTTGCAGCCAGCATCTTCTCATTATCTCTGCCCATTTATATGACTATTTTTGGAAAATTAAAGGTTTCGTTGCTTTCCGGATACTTTTATGTTTCCTTGGAATTATCTTTAATACTTCTCAGAATACTCACTCTAAAATTAAATGTATTGGCACATTATGGAGCTTGTTTTGGCTTCTTTGTAAAACATTTATCGTGTTTAACTTCCTTTCCAAGTTATTGATTTCTTAGTGCATTTTACTGCATCATCACTAACTTTTACATGGCAGTGTTATAGGACATCTGAAAAGATTTTAAATTATAATAACAGTGAAAAAGTAAGTGCACAATTTGAGTCACCAAAGTATTCATAGAAGTTTCAAAACAAGTAAATAACTGTTGTGAGCCAATGGGGGTTATTGGTATTTCTTTTAACACATAAGTGGCCCTTCCTTGTGGCAAGGATAAAGTACAGTATATCATTCACTTAAGTTCTAAGCTTGGAAATTATGTGATTCTTGATGAATTTTGACATTTTGAGGAGTATCACATAATATCCACTTGGCCACATAAATTATGTCTTTACATTATATTATAAGATTATATTTCAAATTTATATAAACTGCTTCTATACTGTTTATGACTGAAGCAAAGAACTTACACTTTTCTGTTCTTCCATATCCCCTTGGAGTTTGCCTCATGGTTCTTCTGCTGTGTTGCTCAGGGCCTTGATTTCGTTTGTGCATTGTGACATTTAGAACAAAATGTCCTATAAGGAAGGCATTTAGCACTTCCAGCTTATGGGCAAAAATACCAGTAACCCCAGAAACTGTGATGACCAAAATGTCTCCACACAGACATGATGGAGAGCTAAAATCACTCCCTTTGGATGTGAAATCATTGGATGCCAAAGAGCCTTTCCTTTCTGATGGCCTGTTGACCACCTTATACATTCCCTGTTTGCAGACAGCATTCTCTCACTCTGACTTACTCTGCCTTCCAACGTGATGAGGGCAGAAGAAAGTAAAGTGACAGGAAGCAAAAGTAACCGTCTAAGTGATGAATTTTAGGACCTGAAAACAAATTCAGAGAGGAATCTGGAGGAAAGGTCATAGGACATGAATAGTCATAGACAGTGAAATTAGTGATAACTTAATGAGCATTTTCTGCATGTCAAGGCATTACATTTAAGAGCCTTATATGAACTCTATTGTACCTTTATTTTCGCAACAACGTTGTCTGGTGAATACAAGTAATGCCCTAATTATACAGGTCAGGAGATGATTACAAAGTGTTTGATGTGAGTTGGCCATTGCTCGGCTTTGTTAATTTAAAGGAGAAGGTACATAAATAACTTGGAAGGGAGGAAATGCATTACAGGAAAAAGGAGAAAAAGCATGGGTTTAATTCTATTTCTACTACTCACCAGCTTTGTGATCTTGGGAAAATTTTTAACCTCTCTGGGCCTCGGTTTTTTGTTTTTATTAAATGGTCTTTATTGTACACACTTCCTAGAGTCACTCTAAAGTAGTCACCGTTTTGCAGAAAAGAAAACTGAACTTCACTTTCATAGTTTATATTGTTTAAAATAGTTTGATATCATGAAAACAGCAAGGCCTGGTAGAAGTGAGATTTGCCTCTTTAGCCTTTGCGATATAGTTTGATTTATTAATAAATAAAAATATATAACTTGTTGAGTTGTTACTATGTACCAGGCACAGTCCTAAGTGCTTGGCAAACTTACTATTTTAATCCTAACAACAAATACCATGGTTACTTAGATCAAACTAAATCGCTAAGAAAACTTTATCCAAAAGGAACTTTCACACACTGGGGGATACAGATTTGCTAAGACTAATAAGTTACATGTAAATACAGAAACAATCTTTGCTAACAAGCCTGAAAAACCACCAAGATCCAGGTAAAATATATGGCAGGTTTTTGGTCTGAGGTTTCAAAATTCTATCTGGATGTAGTTATGATGATTTTTTGTACTACAGTAAATGGCTTCCACATTTGCTCATGTATGGGTAATTTATTTAGATGGGTGTCAGAATTTTTATATACTTTCCTCAAATCTGGATTTCCCCAGTAAGTCAGTAACTAATGCTAGAATCTTTGGTCAGGTTGAAACTTTCCATGTGGTAAGGATTGGTATTTGGCCAGTAACAATGTCACAGTAGTGTCATTTTTAAGAGCTGTCACTGCTCATGAGTACAAAGATTGTCTTGCTGAAAAGGTGTCATAGTCTCGACACACATGGCCATATGACTGGGTATATAAGGTAAATTCACAACTCTCACAAAACTATATCTGGATAGAAATATAATTTTATAAGGGGCTGAAATATAAGTATCTGTAAGGATAATGTGAAGACCTGAGTACCTCCCAAAACAATTTCACAGAAAAGTAATGTAATGGAAAACCTATGTGTTTATCTTTCATAAGAATCAAAACCTTAAAGCTATTTAAATGCATAGTTTATATTATTGAACTTATTTAACATTCAAGTACTGAATATGCATATAATTGAACAAGTTCCTGTATCATATGTGATTTAATTGCTATAATATGCCACTACTATTATTTGTGTGACCAATTTTTACAGTTTTGTAAAGCATTTATATGTACATGTGTGGGCACATGTATATGTGTGTTCATATAACCTTATCAGTTGCTTATACTCTTGTGATATGAATGTTAATGTAATTGACATCACCTTCTACTTTTTCAAAATAGAGAAACTGAAGTTCAGAAAGGACAAATGGCTGTTCCAGGGTCACCAGGACCCAATCATAACATTGTGGCCCAATTACTTATAGGCTACATTGGAAAAATCTAATATAGCATTTCTTATTTTATATAAATGTTTATTCTTTATAAAAGGGACAATTTTACAATGATGGAAGGTGTGAATTTTGGAATCAAGTCAGCTAGTGCTTATATCATGAATGTGTTACTACATGTGGTACCTACAACATTCCCAGGTCATCTCGGGGTCAGGAGCGCTCCCCCTCACCCCCCGTTTCTTCTTTGAGGTCATTAAAATAGATGAGACTTTTCTTCTTGCTACTGAAGAGTACTACTACTGCTAATGATATCAAAAAGGGAAGCAGTATCATAGACAACCACTAATGCTATCAAAACACTCAAGGGGAACTAAGTAATTTTTCATATCTTACCTTTAACCATCACAAAAACCTTATACTCTGGTATTATCATTATTATTATAATGTAAGTTCATAAAATTGGTATAACATGACCAAAGTCTTACAGCAAATTGATGATGAAGCTGCATGAACCTCTCACCTCATCACCCATATGCCTTCCTCCTGTGATAACACTAACAAAACGTTACGTTTAGGAGGAGGCTCTATGGGAAAGTGCTGGGGTTTTTTGCTTATTTGTTTGTTTGTTTTTCCACTTGGTAAGACACAATTTATGAAAACAGTGCTGGCCAAAAAACACAAATCATATTTTCTAATTCTATTTTAAAATGTATGGAGAAAAATTGCTTTCTTTTCAATAGAAACGCTGCACACTGTTAAGTAGAGGCAATTCTCCTACAGTGGGAGTTTTCAAAGAGCAAATGGGGTAATTGGAATTTGATGAATAAGGAAACATTATTTGCATTACACAGGCTACTACTAGTTGCGATATAATTAAGATCTGGAACTAGGGAATGTGGGAATAGTAATATTATTTACCCAGGAGGAAAACATAGGAACACGGAGGTATTTTTGAGCTTATTGTTCTGTTAGTGTCTCCTTTTACATTTCTTATTTAAACCTTTAACGTAATTTTACTGTTATCTTTGGTGATCGTGAACGATGCAACAATCAAAATTATGATGTCAAGGTAAAATAGCAGAAACTCAGACTATCTGGAAGATTAAAGGACAAAGGGAAGAACCTTATTTATTTATTTATTTATTTATTTGATACATTTTGCTTAAATTATTATTTTTGTATAACATAACAAAATACAGTTAGAGATGTGACATGCACCTTTGTTATTGAGAATCCAAAACTCCCTAAACAATTTCCTTGTATTCTCTTAAAATTTACTTTTTTTTTCCTCAGGCAATTTTGCTTACAAGTGCAACTAACTTGTTATGAAGAACAAACTGCATGACAAAAAATGCAAAATGTCTAACGTGTATGCTTAGATAGAGTTCATTTCTCTTGATGTTGTTTTTTGTTTGTTTTTTTCAATTTTCCATGAATATATTTTAAAATATAACAACATCTAGATGGAAAACTCAGTTTAGATATAATGGGTCTCATGCAGGCTTTCAGTGTGCTATACCATATCCATATTGGTAAGCCATGTCCCATAGGTTTACTTTTCTTCTGCTTTTTAATATCGTTTTAAAAATTTGTTTTAGTTGGGGTTTTTTAAATTGATCCCCAAACCCCAGATGTCATATTTATCCATCACTACAGCAAAAACAATACTTCTTTTTCAAACACATACCAGCTATATTTTATCTTTAGGACAGAAGCACTCACATTCTATTCAAACTTAATAGGCACCTTTTTTGTTCTTTTAATAAGAAGAAATGAAAACTACCTTCTGTATTAGTCGGGGTTTTGCAGAGAAACAAACTCAATCGGATATGTATTTATAGGTTCATTATAAGGAACTGGCTCACACAATTATGGAGGCTGACAAGTGCCAAGATTTGCAGTCAGCATGGTGGAGATGGGGAGAGGTGATGGTAGAGTTTGTCTCAAGTCCGGTAGGCTTGAGACCCAGGATGAGCTGATGTTTCAGTTCAAATCCAAAGGTAGGAAAAAACGGATGCCCCAGCTTAAAGGCAGTCATGCAGGGAAAACGTTCTCTGACTTGAAGGAGGTCATCCTTTTTATTCTCTTCAGTTCTTCAACTGCACAGATGAGGCCCACCCAAATTAGGGAGGGCAACCTGATTTACTCAGGCTACAAATGCAAATGTTCATTCCATTCAGAAATCCCCCACAGACACACCCAGGGTAATGCTGGTCTGGTCAAGCTGACACACAAAGGTAAATATCACACCTTCCTTGAAATCCTTCTCTTAAACAATATTTTCTAGGCTGTTACCTGGGAAAGTAAAATTAACTCCAATGACACTTCATCATGCCCAATGATCTCCTCGTCTCTTCCCACTCCCAATAATTTATTTGATAGAGTGGTGTAGGCAGATGTCCTGAATTTTAATCAGGACTTCACTAGGTAACCATTGATACATTGCTGAAGCTCCGTAAGCCTCATTTGCTTGTCTGGGAAATAGGATATTAATTATATCGATCTCATGAATTATTGTGAGGATTGCAGCCTCCTCCTGTCCCCTATAATTACCACCACACACAAATACTCTGTCTCAACCCCTTCACCCTACTTTTTAAAATCTTTTTTTATTGGAACTTATCAATCTGTTTTTTAATGGCATTTGTTGCTATGTCACAAATCACCCTAAAACTTAGACACTGAAAACAACAATTGATGCATCCCTCATGGTTTTGTGGATTAGGTGAGGCTCAGCTGTGTGCTTCTGTTCCATGTGCTGTTGGTTCAGGTTGCCTCTGCAGCTGTGGTCAGTGGGCATTGGCTGAGGGTTGGAATGTGAAAGACCACCTTACTGGGCTGTCCATTGGTGTTAGCTACACTGGGGATGCTTCAGGTACCTTCATGTTCCCATTCTCCCTCCAGAAGTCTAGATCTGCATCCAGTTTAAAGCATGGCAGCTTTAAAGCATGGATTCCTAGTGAGCAAAGGGAGAACATATCGAGTCTTTTACAGACTGCTCCTGGTCCTGGCAAAGCCTCTTCCACCTCACCTCCTGCTAGTATTCAAAGCAAGTCACATGACCAGTCCAGGTACAAAGATAAGTAGACTCCACTTCATGATGGGAAGAGTAGCATCTACCAATGACGAAAGCAGGAATTGTTGGTGGCCATCTTTAAAGATGTTCTGCGATACTGTCTTGTGTACTTGTATTAATTTGCTCGTGCTTCCATAACAAAGTGCCACACATTGGTGTGTTTGGTAGGGTTGGTTTCTTCTGAGTCTATAAGAGAGAATTTGTCCCATGCCCCTTGCCTAGCTTCTGGTGGTTTTGGGCCATTCTTGGTGTTCCTTGGCTTATAGAAACAATCCACAATCTCTGCATTCATCTTCACATGGCATTCTCTCTATGTGCATGTCTGTCTCCAAATTTTCCCTTTTTATAAGAACATTAGTCATATTAGATTAGAGCTTACACCATGAGCTCATTTTAACTTGATTACCTCTGTAAAGATCTTATCTCCAAATTCATATTTAGAGGTCGTGGGCCTTAGGGTTTCAACATATGAATTTTAGGTGGATACAATTCAGCTCATAACAATATTAAGATTGATTTAGTCTATTACAGTCTATGTCTATTGTTTCCTACAAGCCTCTGTCACTCTAATACTCCACAATAGCAGAGACCTTAATTCTTTTGTTTGTTTGCTGGTATAGCTCTTATTCCTAGAACAGCACTTGACATTGAATGAGCATTCAATACATTTTTATTAAAAGAAAAATGAGAGATGTTTATAAAAATGTTACCACATTTTTATATGTTCTGGTATATGAAAAGTAATAACAAATATCAGCTCTTAATATTATAATACACGTATCAATCCTAAGAAGACATCTTTGAATATTATTTTCCAAAACATACAGGAACTACTATATATTATTGTGAAATTATGAAGCATGCCAGAATGTGAACATTTATATGAATGCATTTCTTCAAAGTAGGTTAATTAGTAAAATATTTATTCTGATGATTATGCTATAGCTTGTACATTTTAGGGAGTCATTTTCAGGAAAAAAAATGATAAACATACCTATTTGCTCATGGTTATTACCTAGATTGATCACCAGATACACTTCAGCATGTCTTTGGTTGTTTTTTAAATTCAAATGTGTCCATAAAATATAGAATGATGGTATTTCTAAATGTATCATGTCTTATATGTAATTTTGAGAAATGAGTTTGTTATGTATTTCATTCAATTTATCTTACAAAATAGCACCATTATGAGGAGAAAAAACCCCACTATGTGTCACTAACAGGGTTTGAAAGTACCTGTTTATCTTAGACTTCTCATCCTCCTTCTTTCAATGATAAAATTCCAACAGAAATGTTCTAGGATCCCTAAGCCAAGAAGGGACTGACTTTCTGTCCTCAGACAGAAAAGCCATTCTAAGATTAATAGTAAAAAATGAGACTCTCTCACTTTAATAATATTTAGGTCCTTGGCCTACAGAGTAACAATAAGGGTAAAACAGCCCCCAGATTAACACCATACGCTACCATTCAGAACCATAAATGCTGGTGACGAATTTTTCAACTTAAATTCACATTGCTGTCTCTGAAAGAATGGCAAGCAATTCACCCATTAGCCATTGAGTCCAAGAAAGCCTTCATCAGATCTGCCTCCAATTCAGGCGTTCAAGGTCCCCAGAGATTGCCAAGTCATAGGGGTGTGCAGAATAAATTAAAGTTAAAATATTGTCTAAAAGAGACCATATGTTTGAGCAGACTGCATTTGCCTTGACGGGGGAATGTTAAGTGTTAAGACAAATCATGTCCAACTTGTCATAAAATTGAATTAGGACCGGAAGGAAGATGGAAATTTTAGTCAAGGGAGCTAGGAAGCTTAACAGATATCTTCCTGAAATTAGCAGAAATAAGAGTGATGGCCAAAACACCCCTAATAATTCACTTTTTCCCCCCTGAGAGATAGAGATAAAATTCTTGAATGTAGTATTATAAGTGTTTTCTAATTTTCTCATAACATATTATATGAAAAAAATTACATAAACTCTGACAATAATATTGAATTGGCCCACATTCTAGATTCTAGGTGAAATAATATTATTTATTTGCAAACAAAAATAGTATTCTAGATTAATATTTTTTTCATATTTATTGAACCTATGTTGTGTGCCTAGTAATAAAACTGGGGAGGGGGGGGGCGGAATCCTATTTTAGAGAGCTTACTTTTTTTTAAAGATTTTATTGGGGAATTGGGGGAGGGAACAGCATTGGGGAATCGGGGAAAGAGAACAGACAGGTTATTGTCCTTTTGTTCTTCATTCTAGTTGTGGAGGATGTCACTTCACTTGCCCATGTTGCTATTGTAATCATTGCGCTCTTCCCAGCCGAGGCAGATTGGTCACCAGCCATTGCATGGCTGCTCAAGGTGGCTCATGCCAATTGCCGGCTGCTCACGCTGGAGGATGGCCATTCACGGTAGCTTACAGAAGCCCACTACAGCCCCACTGCAGTCTACGCGATCGCCGGCCACTCACGGCAGCCCAGCTCCAGGTGGAGCTGTTGTTCACCATCTTAGCTGTAGAGGGCGCAGTGTCACTGTCCCATGTGGGATCCAAACCAGCGGCCCAGCTGCTCAGAGCTCGTGCTCCCAAGCCAACTCTTAACCAATGAGCCATTCGGCAGGCCCCAGAGAGCTTACATTCTTATGTGAAATGAGACAATGACAACATGAAACGTTAAAATATAGAACGTGGTATAAAGTGATTGGTGCTAAGGAGAAAAATAAGGACAGCAATGGGGTAGAGATTGCTAGAGGAGACTGCAAATAGGTTGGTTGCAAAAGCCTTCAATGAAAATGAGGTGACGATGTGAGCTATATAGATGTCGGAGAGAATGTCCTAAAAAGAAAGAAAAGCAAAAATGTGATTGCAATAATCCGAGAGAAGGAGAGGAAGATGGAGAGAGGTGATCGTAGTGTAGGAAAGGGTGGTAGCAAAAGAACTGTTGAAAAATGATTATATTCTGGATATATTTTACATGCAGAACTACAAGATTTGTGGGTAGTTTAAATGTAAAATTTGAAAACGGAGAGTCAAGGATGACCTCAAGTTTTGACCTATTGTTTAACTATTAATTGAGATGAGGAAGAACTGAACCAGAGCAAGTTTTGGGGGAAAAATAAATAGACATTCAATTATACGAGGTCTGATAATTAAGTTTGTGAACTTGTTGCAACGATGTTGCTAACCTTTTTTGATATCAGAGGGATTGTTCATTATGAATTTGTACCAACTGGACAAACAGTTAACCAAGTTTACTATTTGGAAGTGCTGAAAAAGCTGCATGAAAAAGTTAGGCCACTTGAACTTTTCACCAATTCATGGCTCTTGCATCACGACAATGCACCAGCTCACATGGAACTGTCTGTGAGGTAATTTTTAGCCAACAACAAAAAACTGTATTGGAACACCCTCCCTACTCACCTGATCTGACCCCCAGTGTCTTCTTTCTTTACCCGAAGATCAAGGAAATATTAAAAGGAAGATATTTTGATGACATTCAGGACATCAAAGATAATACTACAATAGCTCTGATGGCCATTCCAGAAAAAGAGTTCTAAAATTGCTCTGAAGGGTGGACTAGGCACTGGCATCAGTGCATAGCTTCCCAAGGGGAGTACTTCGAAGGTGACTGTAATGCTATTCAGCAATGAGGTATGGGGCACTTTTTCTAAGATGAGTTCTCAAACTTAATTGTCTGACCTTGTACAGGTTAGGTTTCAATTGCCTATTAAATATTTACATGGAGAAATTTTAATAAGCAGCTGGAAGTATGAATTTGGAATGCAGAAGAGTTCTGGGATGGGTAGATGATAAGTAGGTAGGTAGGTAGGTAAGTAGGTAGGTAGGCAGGCAGGTAGCTATCTACATAGGTAGATATAGATAGACAGATAGATAATATCAACACTATGAAGCTAGATATTATTACCATGAAGCGTGCATAGTCTTTAAAGCAGATTTAATCAAAGATCAGACCCTGAGGGACTAATGACCAGCAACGTAGAAGGAAAACCAAGAATGTGAGGTCCTGGAAAGCCAATAAAGAAATAGAGTTCTGCTGTATAAAATGCTTGATAGATCAGGTACGATGAATACTCAGAACTTATCACCAATTTCAGTAGGTGACCTTGCAAGGAATAGCTTTGGAGCAATGGTGAGAACAAAGGCCTGTTTGAAGTGGTTTCAAGAGAGATTGGGAAAGGCAAGTTGGAAACGTCAGTATAAATTAACTCCTTTGAGAATTTATACTCAAAAAAGAAGAGAAATGAGGCAATAGAATGGTGAGTCAGAACAAGAAGGAGAGTTTTTAAGATAGGAGAAACAACAGTGTGTTTGGATATCGATAACCTAGCACAGAAGAATTTATGATGTGGAAGAAAGGGGTGAATCCCTGGAATGCTTTGTGTGTGTTTGTGAGAGGCAGTTTTGTGTAAAAGTGAGGGTAATTAATCTGGGGCTCTCCCTCACAGAGTGTCTGGGCACAGATGCAGCTTGATGGGTGAATGTGGTGGTGGGAGCTTGTAGACGTTCTCTTGATTTCTACAGTTGTCTAAATGACAGAAGAACAGGATCGTCATCTGCAAGTGATGATGGGGGACCAGGTCTTGGACATCTGAGAAGGTAGAAAATAGCATCTAAAAGATCGGAAGAAAGAATAGACTTTAGAAACAGAGTATTATTGTTGGACATCAGTGAGGGCCAAGATCAGGGATCATGAATGCAAAATGAAAGCAGTTATTATGTGCTTGTATTTTCTTCAGGCCTTTTATCAGCTTGTGTTAGGACAGAGTAGGTATTCATTAGAATTAACCAAGGTGATTGTTTTAGTAAGCAAGGAGAACAAGAGAGCCATGGTATAATGACCTTGAGTGTTTATGAAAAGAAGAGGTTGTAATGAACAAACTTTGGATTTTTCAAAGTATCTTCTTAAGCTTCTGGTTTGATCAGAATAACTTAACCTAGATCTGATTAGCTGGCCCCTCTAAGGTCAAGACACAATATATCAAACCATTTCTCTGAAATAGGCATAGCTACAAATATATACCCAGGTCACTTGTACTAAAGTGGGTTCTAATAGATGTCCATCCTTGGTAGTAAAATTAAGTAAAAGCTAGGGTGCCCTAAAGGTTCAGTTACTATTTAGAACATTACTAAGTTAAATGCTATTTTCTGACATTACATGGAAAAAATAATCACTATTCCTTGAGAAAGCAAAATACTGAAAGACCTCATCTCAGCTGTGCATTTTTGTTACAAGCCTTTTCCCAGAGATGAACAAAGCCCATGTCTTGATGGTAATAAGAACCTCCTGCTCACAAGCCTCCTCTTTCTAGAGAGATCCATGTTACTCAGTAAAATTCCTGACAATTAGAAAAACTTCCCAGCAGGCGCACAGAGAGGGAGGGCCTTCCTGATTTGTTATGGGCACAATCAGCCTTGAAAACCCGATGGCTATAAAATGTGTAAAAATCTGCAGTCATGAAATATATTAGATAAAAGCTTCCCATCAGGACATGGTGATAGAGGATCTTAAGAAAGGTCACAGTTTCAGTAATTGGAGTATACTATCTAAAGAGAAACACAGGGGAGCTAGGCTCCAGTCATCCGAAGACATGCTTTTCAAATATATGGGAGATCTGTCGTTACAGGTGTGAGATACAGAAAGGCCACTTCGGGGCCAGCTTCGGGTGAAGTACGTACTGGTTCCACTGCGGTGTGGCTTACTGTACTCCTACCTCTTGCTGCGCCTTGTAAAGTGCAACTTAAAATAAATACAAGTAGAGCACAAAAGTGGGGAACAAACAGCCAAACAAGTAAGTCCTCATGGTTGGCCCTTCAGTGTGGATGAGAACAGCACGATGCACTTGGCTTGTGATTGTTTGCCTTCATTCACACTCCTAAAGATGGAACGCCCTCTCTGCCAGGGTCTTCAAGAATCAGAAAGTATGGGATAGTGTGTAGGTTAAGATTGGGCAGATAACCCTCAAACCATGGATAAAACGCCCCCTGCTTTGTACTCGGGAGTTTTATGCCATCAGAGCTTTAAAAACCATACCAAACTATTAAGGTTGGAAGGATAATCAGTAATTATCCAATCCAATCCGTCTTTTACAGAAGAAGAAACAGAGACCCAAATAATTGAACTTCCTTAAGTTCTCATGAATAAAAGTTCCCTGATCCAGTTCTCTGGATCAGAACCAGGGTCATACCACAGCTTAATCCATTACATTACAATAATAATTTTTATAAACTCTTCCTGTTAATGTTTTCATCAGCTCTTCCTGTTAATGTTTTAGGCTAATAAAAAGTTGTGCTTTTTTTTCCCTCCAGAATACTCTATAAAAAGGATATCAAATATGGAAGTAGAGACAAGGATATTCACTGCTGTTGGAAATAGCTAAACTGTCGAGTTGTTGGTTTTTACATCCAACTAATAGAATACTAAAATATCATTAAAAATCGCATTGCAAAAGAATATTTAATCACTTGAGCTTATTGCTAAGTGAATAACAATACATTTGAATAGCAAATAGTAACTCAATATGATATTAATTTTCCAGATAAATGGATAGATAATGGCACGAGGTACCCAAGTGTTAACAATAGATATGTCTGGGGGCTTTTATCTTCTTCCTATGCCTTTTTTTCTCTCCTCCTCCCACTTTTTATAATGAACATGCTTAAATGATCAGACACATGCTATTTTTAAAACTTGATTTTTGAAGTGTAATTACAGCAAACTCTGTCATTAAGTTATTTTCTTCTAACTGTAAGAGCTGTTTGCAGATTCATTATTGAGGAACTCTCAAGCCAGATAGACATTTTCTAAATCTGAAAACATGTAAGCAGTCATTTCCTTTCTTGGCTTTCCACCAAAAACCTTCACTGATCAGGTGAACGGAGGTAAAACACACTTGCAGCATCAGAATTTTACTTTTAAAAGTGAGATTCTAACCCTGCAAATGCATAATTGTCAAAAAGTGATCAAGGAAAAACAGACTTCCTGATATGTGACTATGTAATTTTGGAAAGCACTGTAATCACTATAAAATACTCAGCCACAGTAGGAGAAATTGCCAAAGAAAACCTAATATATGAAAATCACTTAAATTGCCCCCCAAAAACTATATAAAAATATCTAATATATGTAAGAATCAAAATCTTAATAATACAATGGAAAATAACAGATATAGTGAAAAAGCAGCAATGACGAAATGTAAATCTTAACCTATTAAAAACACAATGCTGACCTGTAGTGAGAAGAAGTTAATTGGCGAGAGAAAAAAAATACATCTCTCTCAGATCTTATTTACTGAATAAGGTTTCAGCTATGAAACATAAAGAGTGATTGCATCTAACTGAAGGCCCCATAAGCTGTGAAAATCATTTGAATAGGAAATGTGCAAACATAAAATTCACCAAGCATTTATATCATCCTTCCATCCCCAAATTGTAATTCAGCATGCGTTAGTAAAAGACGTAAATACAAATTTATGCTTTCCAGAATATTTGAAGTAAAAATCTAAAGCACCTAAACAAATTTACCTAGATAAAAAATAGAAGTCTTTAATTTCCAGCAAAATAATGTATATTAACTGTAGATATTCAGCAAGTCACATAGCATCTTAAAAATGTCAATTTTTATGAAGACACACAAATAGTATACTCACAAACATTCATAGTCTTACAAATATTATACTATGACAGTCATGTCCCTTCATTTGACAAATATTGATTGAGCTTTTATCACATGCTAGGTATTATTATTCCAGGTACTGGGGAAGAGACTACAAAAACAAAACAGTAGTTTTTCCTTCGTGGAATTTCATTCCAAGACAGACATCATTAACTGAAGCGGTATCATACTTTATCTAAATATAATAGAGAATATATTCATTGTATCTAACAACAATTCTTTATAGTGTATGGATAAAAATAATAATACAGATATGACTGTTTACCCAGGAAAATGTAATTCTAATTGTGTATATATTGGACACCTTTCAGAATATATGAAAACTCACGTATGCACCACAGGCTTGTACATGATACATGATTTTATAATTGGCATGACTTTAGGCATTAAATTAACATGTTAAATGCAACACTACAAAAAGTCTTTGAATGGTATACATAAAATATTCATGATGTTGCAGAAACGAGGAGCTCAGTTTTGACTTTTCTCTAATAGGAAATACATTTCTAGACAAATAAAATTTTTAAATAACCAGGCAGGCCGAGTGGCACGTTGATTAAAAGTTGGCTTGGGATGCCAGCTCTGAGCAGCAGGGCCCCGGTTCAGATCCCACATGAGGGCCAGTGACACTGCGCCCTCTACAGCTAAGATGGTGAAGGCTGCAGTGGGGCTGGCCGGCAGCAGTCATGAGCTTTCGTTAGCTGCTGTGAGCTGCCATGAGCGGCCGTCCAACAGCCAGCAAGTGACTGCCTCACCCGGGAAGAGCGCAATGATAATACCAACATGGGTCAGTGAAGCGACGTCCTCCACAACTAGCCTGAAGAATAAAAGGACAGCAAGTTGTCTGCTCCCCTTCCCCCAATTCCCCAACACTGTTTCCCTCCCCCAATTCCCCAATGAAATCTTTAAAAATATATATATAAATTACCAAACCTATTTCTAAAGTGGCTGTGCAATTTTATACTCTTATCAACAAAATGTGAGAATTCCAATTGATCCGCTTCCAACATTTGTTGTCGTCGGTGGGTATATACTGACTCGTACATCATGATGTTATTAATTGCAGTTTTCCAGATCACCATGATAGCATATTTTCAAGTGTCAATTGGTTATTCCTATAGATTTCTTTGTAGAATGTCCACATTTTTTGCTCACTTTTCAATTGGTTTGTTTGTCTTTTTATAATTGAGTTGTGGAAGTTATGTATGTATTCTGGATACCAGTCCTTGATCAGATATATATTCTATAGGCATATTATCTGCATTTGTAGCATCCCTATTATTTTTCTTAATGTTTTCTTTTTCTGAACAAATGTTTTAGAATTTGTTTTTAATTTTTAATGAAGTCTAATATGTCAATTTGTTCTTTCACTATTATTGTTTTTGTCTCTGGTGACTTTGCCTAGCCTCAAATCACAAAGAAATTCTCTGATATTTTCCTCTAATAGCTTTAAGATTTTAGCTTTAATATTTAGATCAATGATGTATCTTGAATTAGTTTTTATATATGTTGTGATGTAAAGGTCAAGGTACAGAATCCCTTTATTCCAGCATAATTATTGAAAAGACAAAATGAAATCTATTGTAATTACATTGACACCTTTGTAGAAAAATCAAAGGATCGAATTAGTGTGGGTCTGTTGCTGGGTTCTCTATTCTGTTTCACTGATCTATATGCTGACCCTATGCCACTACCACATATCTTTTTATTATTATTATTATTAAATTTATTAGTGTGACAATGGTTAGTAAAATAACAGATTTCAAGTGTACTATTCTATAATACATCATCTGTATATCATATTGCATGCTCCCCACCCAGAATCAGTTTTCCATCCATCACGCTATATTTGACCCCCTTTACCCTCTTCTACCAACCCCCCCCCGCCCCCCCACACACACACACACTTATCCTCTGGTAAACTAAACTGTTCCCTGTGCCTGTGAGTGTTTGTTTGTCTTGTTCATTTGTTGCTTTCAGTTTTATATCTCACATGTGAGTGAAATCATATCATTCTCAACTTTTTCTGTCTGACTTATTTCACTTGGCATGATAATCTCAAAATCCATCTATGTTGTCGGCAAATAGCAGCATTTCATCTTTTCCTATGTCTGAGTAATATTCCATTGTGTATATGTATCACATCTTCTTTATCCATTCATCTGAGGACACTTTGGTTGTTTCTTGATTGTGTAGCTTTATAGCAACTTTCAAAAACATGTAGTATTAGTTCTTTAACCTGGTTATTTTACAAAATTGCTTTGGACATTCTAGATGCTTTGCATTTTCATATGGAGGTTTCAAATCAGCTTGTCAACGTCTAAAAAAATCCTGCTGGTATTGTATTTCGGACTGCATTTAATCTATAAATGAATTTGTGGAGAATTGAGATATTAACCATACTAAGACTTCCAATCCATGAAGTCATTTATCTCTCAAGCTAATTTTTAGCATGTCTACATTCTACAGGAGCATTAATTTTATTTCTTAATGACATCAGTCTTTCCCTGTTAGTCTCATATCTAGTTAGTCCCTTCCATGCATTTAAAAACAGAGATCATTAAACATATGAATTGAATCTTCACTCTAGAAGCCCTCTCCAATGTTTCAAAGGCACACCACTCTCAATTCCTTACACTTGTTTATTGCACACGTACATGCTACCACCACTGTTTGACTTCACAGAACTCTCACCATTACATAAAATTATTACAATTGCTACTGTCTTGCTGATTGTTCTACTTATAATGCTATTCCACCACTTTTCAAACTTACAAAATTCTATATAACCTTTAAGATGAAACTAAAAATTATTTTTCCCTGCCCTTACCCCCCCCACCTCCGAACGGTTGTTGTTCAGTCTATTTGTGGAAGACGCTGCTCACTGGCCCATGTTGGTATGATCATTGCACTCTACCCAGTGGAGTCAGTCAGTCGCTGACTGCTGGCCACTCATGACGGCTGCTGGCCACTCATGCTTGCTACTGGCCGCAGCTCGCGGCAGCTCATGTCTGCCTTTGGCCACTCATGGCAGCCCAGCTCCAGGTCAAGCTGTTGTTCACAATCTTAGCTGTAGAGGGCATGGCTTACTGGAGCAGCTTACTGGCCCATGTGGGATTCGAACTGACAACCCCGCTGCTCAGAGCTTGCGTTCTTACCAACTGAGCTATTATTTGGCCGTCCCTAAATATTATTTCTTTAATATAGTCTTTCCTAAACAATTCAGACAAAATTAATCACAAATTGTATTGGTTACTTAAGCCTTTTCTATCTCTCTAAATTATGTAGCATGACATATATTATGATTGCATATTGACAGTTGTCTATAATAGTTAATGAAAGCTTGCTATGCAAGAAATATACTTATATATTCTTTTATATTTTATACTATATCATAATGTATTTACAACATACAGAAAACTAAAGAGAAGCATATAATACATACTCTATACCAGTGGTTCTCAACCAATTGATTTTTTTGCCCCCAGCGCAAAACGTTTGGCAACATTTTGGTTGTCATGACTGGGGAAGAGGGGGAGTTTGCTACTTGCATCTAGGGGATAGAGGCCAGAGAGGATGTTAAACATCTAAATATCCTACAATGCACAGGGCAACTTCCAGAGCAAAGAATATTGTCCAAAATACCAATAGTACAAAGGCTGAGAAACTCGCCTCCATACTCCCCATTCAAATGTATCAAATATTAACATTTTGCCACATTCATCCCAAATCTCCCCCACCCACTCACTAAGTAATAAAATATTACAGATTTATTTGAAGCATTCATTTACTCCTGATCTCATTCTCATCTTCCCTCTTTAGATATCACCACTATCCTAAAATCGATGTCAGGTAACCTTGCATATTTGTATATTTTATTTTGGGTATCAAAATATATGTATCAAAAACTATGTCCTGGGCGGCCGGTTAGCTCAGGTGGTTAGAGCGCAGGCTCTTAACACCACTGTTTGATTCCCACATGGGCCAAGGAACTGCACCTTCCACATCTAAATTGAACACAATGACTTGTTTTGGAATTGATAGGTCCTGGAAAAACACACTGTTTCCCAATAAAGTTTAAAAACAAACAAACAAAACAACAACAACAACAACAACAAAAACTATGTCCTGTTTTGTAGATTTATCATACTTATATATCAGGTATCATACTGTCAACTATCTTACAACTTTGTTTTTTTGCTCAATAATATGTTCTTAAGATTTATTAACTTTGATATTCATGGGCCTAGGTCATTCATTTTCATAGTTGCATAACTCCTTTGTATGTCTATCCCATTATTATCTATTCATATACTAATGGACATTATTGTTATTTTAAATGATTCCCTTTAGCAAACAGTGCTGCGTTAGAATTTCATGTTATACATTTCTCCTTGTGTAGCATACTAAGTTGAGTTGTGTCCCTCAGTTATCCACACAGAACCTCAGAATGGGACTTTATTTGGAAACAGGGCTTTGGCAGACATAATAAAGTTAAGTTGAGCTCATACTGGATTAAGATGGGCCCTGATAGAATAACTGTGTCATTTCAAGAAGAGAGAAATTCAGACACACAGATGCAACCAGAGGAGAATACCATGTAAAGATGAAGGAAAAGATTGGGGTGATGCATCTACAGGCCAGGGAATGCCAAGGATTACACACAGCCATCAGAAGCCAGGAGAAAGGTGTGGAGCAGATCCTCTCTCAAAGTCTCCATAAGGACCGAACCCTTGATTTCAGACTCCTGGTCTGTAGAAATGTGAAAGAATACATTTCTATCATTTTTTAAAATTTATTGGGGTGACATTGGTTAACACATTATATAAGTTTCAAGTGTACAATCCCATAGCACACCATCTGTATATTGTATTGTATGTTAACCACCCAAAGACTGGTTTCCCTCTATCATCATAAATTTGACTCCCTTTAACTCTCTTCATCCTTCTCCCAGCCCCCTTCTTCTCTGGTAACCACCATGTAGCTGTCTGTGTCTATAAGTTTGTTTTTTTTATTTGTTTTTTGTTGCTGTCTCTTTTATATCCCACATATGAGTGAAATCATGATTCTTGTCCTTTTCCATCTGACCTGTATCACTTAGGATAATACTCTCAAGAATCCATTCATGTTGTCACAAATGGCAACATTTCATCCTCTTCATGGCTGAATAGTAGTCTATTGTGTATAAGTTCCACATCTTTATCCAATCATCCCTTAAAGGATACTTTGGTCTTTGCTATGTCTTGGCTACCATGAATAACACTGCAATGGACATAGGGGTTCATGTATCTTTACAAATAAATGTTTTCAAATTTTTCAGGTAGGTGGATTGCTGAGTCATATGGTACCTCTGTTCTTAATTTTATGAGGAATTTCCATCCTGTTTTCCATAGTGGCTGTACCAATTTACCTTCCCACCAGTAGTGTATGAGGGTTCCTTTTAAGCACCCGACATGTGGTGGTTTGTTATAGCAGCCTTAGGAAACTAGAACATACAGATATGTCAAGTTTTCTCTTAATAATTCAACTGAGGAATAGAATCACTGAGTTAAAGGTGCAACTACAAATTATTAGAGATCGTGAGATTTTTTTTTTCTTCACACTTCTATTTTGGTATCAACAGACTCTTTAATTTTTGTAAATCTGATAAGTGAGACAGCATTTCACTGTTTTTTATTCACCTTTCTATGGTTATTCGTGAGGTTGTGTACCTTTACATGTTTTTTATTCATTTGATTCTATTATTTTATGAATTATCTATCGATATTATTTACCTGTTTTGTGTTTGTGTGGGGGGTGGTGTTTGTCTTTATAAAGAAAGTAACCTGCAGGATGGTATAATGTTTTGTAAACACTAAATCTTTGTCTTCTAGTTTGCAAATATCTTCTCAAATCCTATAACTTATCTTTTAAATTTGTGTATATATTGTCCTTTTAGTAGAAGTTATTTATTTTATCAGTCCAATTTTTATGAATTGTTCTTAGTTTTTATGAAATAATTCTAGTACTACCATAAAGCTATTCTCCTACATCTTATTCTAAAAGTTTGATAGTTTCATTTTAATATTTATGTTTATAATCATGTGGAAAAAATTTTTCATGGTGTGACAGAGACCTACTTTTCCATAAAGAAAATCAATGTTCCTTTCATCATTTAATGATCAATATGACTTCCCCCATTTGCTTGTAATTGTGTGTGTGTGTGCGAGAGAGAGAGAGAGAGAGAGAGAGACTGACTCTATGGGCTTTCTATTCTGTTCCAGTAACCCATTTGTCTATTATTGCCTCTATATCATGTGGTCTTAATTAACATACTTTTAAAATAGTTTTGATATATGAGCGGGCAATTGCCCAACTTTGTTCTTCTTCAAATATATCTTAGATATTCTTAGCCCTTTATGGTTCCATAGGAATTTTAGGATCAACTTGTCAAGTTCCACAGAAAACCCTAGAAAGATTTCAATTTAAATTGCATTGATTTTACAAATTAATTTAGTGGTATCTGACATCTTTATGTTGTTGACTCTTATTACTCATAAACAATAATCTAGCTAATCCTTTCTTTATCTTAATTTGAGTTAATAAATTTTAAAATTTATTTGTAATATTCTTGTACTCATAATTTTTTAGGTTTACTTATGTACTTTATGATAGTTTTTGCTATTATGTGTTATAATTTGTACCTATTTTCACTGGCTATTAAAAGCATATGAAAACACTGATTTGTACACTTATTTGTTCCCAGCATTCTTATTGTCATCTTATTATTTCTAATAAGTAGATATTCTTGGATCTTTCCATGAATTAAATCCTATTTCTTGAAAATAAATGGTAATTTTATGCCCATTTTTCTAGTTGCTACATAAACTATTGCATTGCTTACACAATTCTGATGTATTTAATAGTAAGTATGATGGTGAGCATATTTGCTTTCTGCACAATTTTAATAGGACTAGTTCCAATATGTCATATTTAAGCACGATATTTCTAAAGGATCAGTGAATGCCTTTAACAAAGTAAAGACATTTCTTTTTATCTCCATTTTGTTAATTTTTCATGATTAATTAGTGATAAACTTTTCCAAATAATGAGCAATGAGTAATCACACAAACCATACCCAATAATTTATAAATACTGTTACTGACAGGTTGTGCTCCATTATAAAAAGTGTGTTTCTGACATGTATTTACTTAGTCTTTTTTACATTAAGCTTTGAATTTCTTCAAATGTGACATAAAACATGTGTCACCAATTTTAAACTTAATACAGTACATAAAGTGTTTATAAGAACTGTATGTGTTTCTGAGTGTTTATGTACTTAATCAAAGTATTTTATGCTCCTTTGAGCAGATTATTTATTTAATCAAGGGTTTAAATGTTTTAGGAAGTGTAAAATGGCTGAACCATATGTAAGATTTCAGAGGTACCCTGGAAAGAAAGCGAATGAAACATTAGAGGAGAGATGAAATAGATTATGAAACCAAAATGAACTTCTGTGGGATAAATACTAGCAGAAAACCCAAGAGAAGAAAGACTGTGTATATGAAACCACAAAACATAGACGCTGCGATGTAAGATATGTAGGATACTGAGGAACAGAAGTCAACACTTAAAATAAACGCAATAATATTTTTATTAACAGCTTTTAGGATTGACTTGAACAGCATAGGTTATGCTGAGTAGAGCCAACTACTCTATGTTTCACATCAAGCAATGGAATGGTTTGGAAGCACTAGTCTCCAAGTTCATATGTCTTAAAGCATTGCCTAGAATACCTCATTTTCCTTTTTAAATATTTCTAGTTCTATGTAATCTATGCTTATCCTTGGTAGTCCTGAGGAAATCAAATCCATCATGGCCATCTGATACCATGAGAAGCACGAAGGATGAGAAAGTGAATGAAGAAACAGCAAATATGCTTTTGTATCTCATAGTGACTGCCAGACCTCACTCATTAGAATGATGGGGAAAATCCCTTTACTATTTAAATTGTCCTGTTTTTCTGTGTGTTGGTGATCTCTCTAATTCTCACTCATCTCACTCATGCTCTTCTTTTGACTGTCTGTCTCTGACTATGTATCTGTCTGTCCCAGTTTCCAACTCTCTCTTCTACATGCATTGAAGTAAATGATAGAAATTGACAAGACTTATTTATCTTAAGGAATAGGCCTAGCACTAACAGAAAGTATGTTTCAAAAAGTTCTATGTTGCCTAGGCTCATTAACATTACTCAAACATTCAAAAGTAGCTATGTTCACCATATAAAAACTAAAAATTTAGGTTTTCTTATCTTAAACTAAGAAATAAGTTGAAAGAATACCATTCATTCACTTCTAATTGATATAATTTACATATAAATTATCTCAACTGTAACAGTTAGAAAATATTTTCTCATTTATTGAACTTTTACCCTAAGAATTAAAAATCATTTTAAAATTAAGTATTTTTTACATTCCATTGTTGGATGATAAGTGCTGAGCTGATGTAAAAGAAAAATTATACATATAATATTTTGGAAATATAATTTTATTATAGTAATTAGTAGTAATAATTAATAGATATTTTTGTGATATTCTAATATTAAAATCTACAAGGTTGAGTATAACTACTCAAGAAATCACATCCTCCTATTTTTGTGAATTTGAACTCCATGTTTGACACTTGTCTGTGGGAAGAGTTATTCACTTTTTTTTTTAAGTTAGAATTTTCCAGAATTGATTTTATATAAGAATATGGATAGGACCAGCATGAAGGAATGAAGGAAAGTTAATGTTTTTTCTTGAACGCCACGTGTGTCTGGCCCTTCTGTTTGTAGTGTTCAATCCACACAGCCCCGCTGAGTATCGACTGTGATGAACTTATTTGAAAACAAGGATAAAAAGCTTATATTCAATTAAATTACCTTGATGAAGTTTATCAAGCTGACATTTGAATCCTACTCTACTAGATTCCAACTTTCCAGCTCTTTTCTCTCCACAGCTTTGGGGCCATTTAGACAATTTTGTACTGTCTTGGAATTCTTCATTATTGTACAGCATAAGTGGGAATTAATTTAATATTATATATGAAAGAGACTTGAGAATGTTCATACTGAATTTTCTAGTGAGACTTTTCCATAGGACTTAATTAAATATGTGATTAAAGATTTATATAAGAAGGGATCTGTCACTTCACTGCTCTAAATTCTCCAAGGCCTCTCCATTTCTCCCACCTTGAAAGGTTGGCCTCAGTGTCTTTACAGTGGCCTAGGAAGGCATTGCAATTTGAACCTATGTTTACTCTAAGAACTTGTCTCTTATTTTTTTCTTTTCCTCTCACTCTGGCAGCTCCAACCATACTGACCTCCTTGCTGTTCTTCAAACTCACTGGCTCACTCCCTCCACCAAGTGTTTGCCTAAGAGGTTGCCAACATCTTGAACGTTCTCTGTGTGGATATGTCTCCCTTCCGCTTTCCTCCAATCCTTGCTCCAATGCCCACTCTGAGCAACCTATTAATGTTTGCAGTGCCAACTCTAGGACTGCTTAGCCTCTTGATACCTGCTCTAATTTTGCTCTGTAACACTTATCCCCCCAGCACACTATACAACTTAATTATTATTATATGTATCCTTTGTTTTATCTCTATCTTCCTGTTAACCCCCACCAAGTAGAACATGTATTCCACAAAAGGGATATAGTTAAATAACATTTAGCGATGTATATTATTAGTAGGATGGGACACATTTTACACAAAGCAAGAATCAATAAAGATACAAATTAATAAGGAAAAGGAGAAAAATCTAAAGGACAGGAAATACATAAAAACATTAGCAGTGGTTCTCTAGAAATTAAGATTCATTAGTGTTTGTTGTAGTTTGTTTTGTTTTTATCCCCTATACTTTTCTTTATTTTCCATGATTGATAAAATTAAAATATAAAACTAATATTTTAAGATAAATGTTATTTTATTTTTAAAGCTGGGGTTTATGTGACTATATCAAGATAATGTATTCTACAATTTTTAGGTAATGATAGATACAAAAAACTTATTTGATAAAATGTAAAACCCATTCATTGTTTTAAGCTTTTTACAAATTTGGGAATTAAACTATATTTTCTAACAGGTATCTATTATGAACAAATAGTAATAAGATAGATGACTTCTGGGAAAAATCATTTTAAATTGCTATTTTCAGAAAATATGTTTAAATACCTAAAAATAAACACATACAAGCTATTCAACTGGACTATTTTCACAATTCATGATGTTTTATTAAGATGACATGACACAAAATGTATATGTATAAAATTAATACATTTCCTGTAGAGCAATGAATTATAAGATAGAAAATACAATAAGTAAAAAAGGTCTCTTTAACCATGGCATAAGTAAATTTGATAATGACTATGTTGCATTTATGTAAAGAAATAAGAGCATTCCACAGAGACATAAAAAGTGTAAATTGAATAAATGCAGATAAATTCAATGTACTTTGATGGGAGAGCTGTTGTTGAAAATGGGTCATTTATTCCCAGATTATTTTATACATTTAAATACATTCAAAATTGTACAGCAATAGTGGTTAAAGCTATATATCTTACTGCTTAAAAAATGAGCTCAAGTTCTCTCTCTGTAACATGTGTGAATTTTGTCACTTTGCCTGTCAGTAAAATAGGAATTTGTTAGTATGAAATAAGGTAATGAATGCAAAGTACTTAGTACAAGGCCCCGGACATAGTAATACTTAGTAAACAGTGTGGATGCTGATCACAAAATATCATCTCCATTTTTGTTGTTGTTATCTTTTTTTTTACTTTTATAACTTGATAAAAGTGAATCAATATATCACTTAGAAAATAAACACAAGAAAAACTAAGATGCCATTCATATTAAAATAAAGAATCCCAAGATGATATAAGCTATTAAAGATATTGTAAAAGTACATTAATAAAATCCCTCTAATTCTGGGGTAAGAATTAAAAATATAAGCAAAACCCAAGAGACAGACAAGAAACATACATATATACAGATTATATAAATCATTTATTTATGTATTTACTTGTTCAATAATTACTGACACACTATCTTCCAGGAATTGTATTTGGTGCTGAAGGTTCAAATAGCATCATGAAACTCACAAAATATGAGAAAAGGAAGATTACAAAACTAATCAATTGTAATACCATTTGAAACATGGCGATCACAGTGAACATGACAAGGATTCCATGACTTTTAAAATATGTCTGTATGTATCTTGGACCCTAACACAAGGCAACAAAATGTTCTACAAAAAAAAAAAAAAAAGAAAAAAAGAAACTGAGTGGGGAGAAAATGGGGAAAAGTCACTTTTTAGGTTAGGATTGTACCAATGCCTCTGTTGCCAAATAAAGGGGCATAATTACCTCCTCTCTCTGGCCTGGCATATCACCTAATGCTTCGAGAATTAGAGAAAGAGGCCAGGGGAAAAAGATGCCTGGTGAAATGGTTTAACAGAGAGAGAGGAGTAGGGCCATCCCTTAAATTTCCTGGGTCCTAAGAAGATGAATTAGTCATATGCCCTCACGCTCTGACTTAGGTCGTGGACAGTGGATGAAAATGTGAGGCACAGACTTGCTGGGAAGATACCATGGGCCAAGAACATAAAAACCAGAGGACTATCGAGTAAGACTGGCTGCTGGGGTTTAGGAGTAAATAGGACTTAATCATCTGATGGGGACAAGGGACCCACGATAGCTGAGGGCGTTGACCACCACTTTTTAAAATTAAGACACGTACACAAGGACTTACATTATATCTCTTTGAGACATATTAAAAAATACGGCAACCGCGGAGGAATGCGCATCATTTTCTCAAGTAAGAAACCATGTTTTTCCTCCCTCTGGGAGCGATGTGTGTGTGAGATGAGAGGCTGGCCCCACCGCTGCACTCCCTCCGCCACTGGGGCCCGTTGTGGACTTGCAGAGCCAGGGATACTGGAGAAGAGCTTTGGATCTGATATGGGGAGGAAGCCAGATGAATACTGAGCATTTGGTTTAGCACTTGTGATAAATGTACCACTCTGGTGATGAATGGCGATAATGGGGAGACTGTGCCTGTGTGGGGGCAAGGTGTATGTGGACAATCTCTAAACCTTTCCCTCAATTTGGCTGTGAACCTAAGACTGCTCTCAAAAGAAAAGCCTTAATTTAAAAAAGCAAAAAAAAGCTAGGAGTAAGCTTGAGCTTTCCTTAAACAACCCATTTTTCTGAAGGAAAGGACTGATGAATATCACATAATGGAAAGCAATGATCAGAAGGAAACCATTTTATGTTTATTCCCCAAATTGAGATTTTGCAACTAGTCAGTCATATATATTATAGATAAAATTTAATGTCAAATGTGGGGGGGGGGAAGTCATGTCATTTAAAAGATGGTAAAAATATAAGATCTCAGAATGAGTAAAGGTTTTTCTAAGCTTAAATCAATAGGCAATACCAGAAATAAATACCTAGGGATGGTTTTTCTTGCTGATTTTCAACTCGGGGCTACTTTGCCTTGTTAGGGACGATTTAGCGTGTCTACAGACATTTTTGCTTGTCAACAATGGAATGGGGGGCTACCGGCACGTAGTGAGTAGAGGCCCAGGATGCTGGCACATGCACACCCTACGATGCACAGGACAGCCCCCAGTAACATCCAGCCCAAAACATTAATGCATGGAGGCTGAGGAGCTCCGTTTAACTCCCAGCCATCTGCTCTTCTCAGGAATTGCCAATTGTTGAAGGGAATTGAAAGTACGCTATTCCTAACTCGAGCAAATCTGCTGTTTGCAGTGGGATTCTTAGGGATTTTTTTTTTCTTTAATGTATCTGGATAAAGAATATTGGCGGTCCTGTTGTCAGGAGAGCTCTACTAGTTTAACTGAGCTAGGTGCCTTCCAAGAGGTGACATAAATTCCATTCCTGACTTGCCTCTAATGTTCTCTCTGATCTTTGGAGTCACTTCCCTTCTCAGGACCTCTATTTCCATCAATAACAAAAGGACATTGACTTAAGAATAATGGTTTTAGACCTTTGACACTTTCTGTTTGCCTCCTACACACACTGGTTAGTACCCTCTGCTTCCATGAAAGATCCCCAGGTTTCAACTGGCATCCTTTGTCATATTAACAAAGGGAACGTGTAAAACACCTGCCTCTTCCTGAGACAACAAACATGGCTCATGCCCCAGTGCAGCAGGCAGAGAAAATGAGCATTTGATTATTCACACAAAATTCAACTTAATTAAAAGACTTTCCATTCACCTATTAGTGTCGTGTGGGGGAGGGGGAGGAGTGAAGGACCAAGGAGATGTTTCTCTTCCTTTCTTTATGTGCTGTCTTTATAGTGCCTAAGCTGCAGGATATAACTTTTAATAACAACTTTGGGGACAATTGTGAATGCTACATGGCTTTCTTCATTGGCTCCTGTGGTGAGAAGCACAGTGCTTCATTAACAGCACACACTGGCATTTACACAGCACTGTATGTGTTTTAATGGCAGATACTATTTTACAGAGGAAATGTTTTATGGAGTTTTATGGTAAAAGATGTTTATATATCTGTAATTAAGCAGAGTAGTTCTTTTTTATCCTATTAAAGACCATGAATTACTAGGTAATACCTGTGTCTTCAGTATTCAATTTTCCATAATGAGTTTACAAAATAACAAGCTGCTTTCTGTCCTATTTGATCCCTACACTCTCAAAATATGATCATTATCTGCCTATTGCATGGAGTCTGTGTATAAATCTAAATATACACACACATATATATACTACACATATATAAAACTTACATGTGTAAAACATACACATATAAAATATACATATGAGGTCTGACAAATAAGTTCGTGAACTTGATGCAATGATGTTGCTAATCTTTTTTTGATATCAGAGGGATTATTCATTATGAATTTGTACCAATTGGACAAACAGTTAACCAAGTTTACTATTTGGATGTGCTGAAAAGGCTGCATGAAAAAGTGAGACGAGCTGAACTTTTTGCCAACAATTCATGGCTCTTGCATCACGACAATGCACCAGCTCACACGGCACTGTCTGTGAGGGAGTTTTTAACCAGTAAACAAATAGTTGTATTGGAACACCCTCCCTACTCACCTGATCTGGCCCCCACTGACTTCTTTCTTTACCCAAAGATAAAGGAAATATTGAAGGGAAGACATTTTGGTGACATTCAGGACATCAGGGTAATATGATGACAGCTCTGATGGCCATTCCAGAAAGAGTTCCAAAATTGCTTTGAAGGGTGGACTAGTCACTGGCTTCAGTGAGTAGGTTCCCAAGGGGAGTACTTCAAAAGTGACTGTAGTGTAATCAGCAACGAGGTATGAAGCACTTTTCCTAGGATGAGCTCGCGAACTTAATTGTCCAACCTTCGTATATAAAATATATAAAACACACACATATAATATGATATGATATAATGTAAATATTTAAGTTAATTATTTTGCCTTGTTCTCATGTTCCCTCTTCTTTAGGGACAGAGTAGTATAAGGTACAGAATATTACAAAAACTTCCCTGCAAATACCCTTACTAAACATATAATATTATGAAAAATTACTCTGTGGAATGAAATTAAACAACTGTAGCAAGCCCTTTTTTTTATGGATTTGAGAGACTGGTGTTCTAGTGTTCCAAATCCAGATCAAACAAATAATTTGAAAGCGTCTCTGGGCTCCCCATCATATTTAGCTTTATTTTTCTATTATAATTGTTTGCTTTATTTTTAGTAGTGTTATTGAACTATAATTTACATACAATAAACTGCGCATATTTAAAATGCACAATTTGATCTGTTGTAACATGGATACACAAGTGAAAACGCCATAGTCAAGACAGAGGAATCGGTCACCCCCTGCAGTTTTCTGAGCCCTTGTATCGTCCTTCCCGCCCACACTTCCCTGCCTCCAGCTGTCTCGTCTATGCTTTCTATCAATGTAGACCATTCTGCAATTTCTGGCATTGTACATAAATGGAATCAGCTAGCCTGTACGCCTTGCCTTCACTCTGAATTCTTTGACTTGGCCTACATAATTATTCCATCCTTTTTGTATGTCTTTGTAAACTGTTCCTTTTTGTTGCTAAGTAGTATTCCATTCCACAAACACAGCACCATGTGTTATCCCTTCACTTGTTGCAGGACATCATGGGGGTTTCTGTTTTCTGACAAGAACAAATACATGTTCTATAAACATTCTCATATTTTTATATGGACACATGCTTTCATTTCTTTTGCATGAACGCCTAGGAGTGGAATAGCTATGTCATAGCATGGGTCCGTTTTACATTTTAAAGAAGTTAATATTTTTTTTAATTGAGGTATAATTAGTTCAGTACTGGTTGTGGAAAGAAATGAAGACCACCCAAATGAGAAGAAAAAAGAAGTTACTGATCGAGAGCTTACTAGAGCACAGTGGTCAGCTGCCATCACTTGTGTTTGGCAGACTCAAAGTCAGCAGAGGGGTGGGAAAGCTTTCTAGTGAAATAGTGGGGAGCTTCAGCTGTGTCTGGATTGGAGACTATTGACACGGGAAGCTGGGGGCAGGCTAACTAGAAAGCAAGCATCTCCTGTGATTGCTTTGGAAATCATCTCTCATCTTTCTCTAGTTGGTCCTGAGGTGGGAGCAGGGGCAAAACCCAGGAATGCTGGTAATTGTTGCTCACGCCCTGAAATTCTGGGCCAATTGGTACAGAGGTTGTGGGTTGACTTCTTGGGCTGGTTGCTTCAGAGTTTTAGGGTCAAAGTTTGTCTTTATCTGTTCAGACACTATAACAAAAATCCCATAGACTGGGAAGCTTAAACAACAAACAGTGCTTTATCACAGTTCTGAAGGCTGGGAAGTCCAAGCCCCCTGATCAGGAGCTGACTGACCCAGGGTCTGGTGAGTTCCTGTTTCCTCATAAACAGCCATCTTCTCACTGTGTCCTCACAGGGCGAAAGGGGCCAGAGCGTTCTGTGGAGTCCCTTTTATGAGGGAAGTAATCCCGTTCCTGAGGGCTCTACCCTCCTGACCTAATTACCTCCCAAAGTCCCCATTTTCTAATACAATCACGTTAGGGATTAGATTTTCAATAGATGAGTTTGAGGGGGACATAAACATTCAGTCCTTTGCAGAGTTCTATTGTTAACGATGGTCTGACCATTGTCCATATGCTCACTCTGTCTTACCTCAGCTACCTGGCAAGTATCCTGGTCCTTTTGAGCATCAGATGATGTGACAAGGCCTAATGAGACACTAGAAGCTCAGGGAGAGTAAGCGACAAACCTAAAGTTAAATATTTAATAAATGGCAAAGAATAAAAAGCAAGAGTGTCAGGCTTTTGATCTAGAGCAGTTCTCCAAGTGCATTCTGGGAAAAGCAGCATCAGCATCACCTAGAAACTCATTAGAAATGCACATTTTGGGCCCCGCCCCAGACCTATGGAATCTGATGACATGTGTGTGGTGTTCAGGGGCCTGTGTGCTATCCTGATGCTTCTGTTCTTGTAATATGAGAACCACTGATCTAGGTTCATTACACTGTGATACTTTAAGTTAGGGGAAAAGAATTCTCTCAACCCTGCATATGCTCCTCTAGAAGTTAAGAATATGATGGTTTAGTGATTTGCTTAACAAGGACTAGGAATAATCACTGTGTTTTCAATGTGAGATGCTCAAGTTCTTGCAAGGGATTTGAATTAATTGGGCTTTATTAGGATTGATGAAATGAGGATACTTACTTCCCTAAAGAACAGTTTAAGCCTGAACATGAAATAAATCAAAGAAAATTCCAGACTCGGGATCTGCAGATGCCATTAATTAGCAGACGAGGTGCTTGGCATTCAGATTCAGTGAGAATCCTGACTTGGGGGATGTGTCACTTGATGTGCAGAATTCGGTCTGACGGAAAGCTGGATTGCCTTACAGATTTTCACCACATGTATGAAGAAGACAATGAGGGATACCAAGTCTTCCACTCTCCTAAACATCAAACCCCACTACAAAGCCTTAAAATAACCTCAGAAAGATGGGGTATTGGATACTTTACGTATAATTAGATTGAGGAGTTTTGATCATAGCATGGAAGCTATTTTAAAAGAAACAAATGAAATATGATTAAATAGACACACCAGTATAAAAATATAAGATTAGGATGTATGTAATATTCTAATAATATAGTACTAGAATAGAAAAATGTTCTAATGTAGGTTCATTTGAAAAGTAAGGAGACTTTCAGTGAAATCAAGCATACCCTATAATCAGGAAAATAGTATTAAAGCAGTAGAATTGTGATATGACCCTGGGTCATGTGATATACATCACACACACACACACACACACACACACACACACACACCCACACCCACAGAAGGGGTCTGACAATTAAGTTTGTGAACTGATCCTATCAAAAGCACTACACACCTAATTGCTGAATATCACTACAGTCACCTTCAAAGTATTCCCCTTGGGAAGCTGTGCACCGATGCCAGTGCCTAGTCCACCCTTCAAAGAAAGTTTGAAACTCTTTTCTGAAATGGCCATCAGAACTGTCATTGTATTACATTTAATGTCCTGAATGTCATCCAGATGTCTTCCTTTCAATATTTCCTTTAA
>NW_017731567.1:1311425-1312966 GCF_001890085.2 Hipposideros armiger | reverse complement strand
CAGTTGATACAAATTCATGATGAACAATCCCTCTGATATCAAAAAAGGCTAGCAACATCATTGCAACAAGTTCACAAACATAATTGTCATATTTTTGTATATGTGTGTTATATATGTACACATGTATGTATTTGTGTGTATATATGCTTATATGCATATTGTGTGTTTACATTTATGCATAATATTCACTAATGATCATGATTTCTATTTATAAATTACATAATAAGATAGGGAAATTGTAAATATATTTGTAGTTTTACGTTATATCTACAAAGGAGCTCCTTCAGAATGCTAGACAAACTAAAGACCAAATAAAAGTAGTCCTCTTAAAAAGCTTGCAGCTTAATTAGGGAGAGAACATATAAACAGATATCTGACAAATATTTAATTATCAGATACAGAGATAAATATATAATAAAGCCCGTTAAGAGTTAATATAAATCTTATCAAGTAATTGTCTAAAGAATACATGTATGTGAAGGGCATTGTGACATTGTAACAACACCAAGGGAGTCCCTTACACAAAAATTAGAGGTGTTTGTGAAGGTTGCATAAGAAAGGAAATGAATGAACAAATTGGAATGAGGCATGTGATGATGATGAAGATAGACATCTTTACTTCAGCAGTATACAGAAAGTACACAGATGAGAAAAAGCTGGGTAAACTGGGAAAGTGAAGGTAATTCAGAGTTTCTAAAAACATAGACAAGGGATTCCAAATGATGAGACTGGTGAGCTAGAAAGGGGTCAGTTCATAGATGGTCTTTTACCAGTTTTAACAAGCTTTGAACATGCTCTATCTCACCAGTGACAGGAAATCTTTAGAGAGAAGATGATGAGTTGGGGAAAGAGTGCAGTGGTTTCCATGAAGAGTTATGAGGTTCTTAGCTAGTGTAATGGAGGTAGGGTATTGTGTAGAGAAATTCAAGAAATATTTAGTAGAGCATTAGGATGTGACAAATGAGTGTATGGGGGATCAGGGAGGGGAGTAGTAAAGGGCTAGATTAAACCTCCCTGATTTCTAGGAGAATGCTGATAATATAAGAGAAAGAACTAGTTTGGGATGGGAGGATGAGTTGATTTAAAAAAATATCTAGTATCAGATAAATCTGTGAATTAATCAAGACAATGCCTGGTACTCAGAAATCCACTTTGGAAATTGAGTTATTTAGGAATGAGAGACAAAAGACTGATGAGAAATCCCAGTTGTTTCACTGGCAGTGTAACTGTTGGCAAGTCATTTAGTTTCTTTGAACCTTCCTTAGATTTTCTCTTATAAAATGAAGTACAATAATTCACTGGGCTTTTATAAAGATAAAATGAGATAATTTTTATGTAAGCTTTATGTTTTTCAAACAGTATATCCATATCATCATCAAATTAACCACAATTCTGTCATAGCTACATCCCATATTAAGCTTTGTTGGCCTAGCTAATCTATTGATGGATATATGAAGGTCTGACAATTAAGTTTGTGAACTTGTTGCAACAATGTTGCTAACCTTTTTTGATATCAGAGGGATTATTCATTAAGAATTTGT
>NW_017731567.1:1285180-1305766 GCF_001890085.2 Hipposideros armiger | reverse complement strand
AGAGAGAGAGAGAGAGAGAGAGAGAGAGAGAGAGAGAGAGAGAGGAAGAAAGAGAGAAAGAAAGAAAACCTTGAGATCTGTATTGTTGTACCATTTTGTCAGATGAGGCTACAAATTCTCACAGGTATTAAACAGCTTACCCAAGATGACAGAGGCAGAAGACCCTGCTGTTTGTGATTCCAAAGGGTCTCTTTTGTCTTGAGAATTCTAAATTGGCCAACTCTTTCCTATGTATTTGAAGTTCATTGTGTTTGGAGATCAGTAGTGGTTGTAACCTTGTGTGATGATAAATAAGAGCGATCAAGTCCCTTTCAACATGTTATGTTGGATTTCTCTTCAGTCCATGTTATATTGTGCCTTTAAACTAAAGCCCTTTAACATCACACGCAACCAAACCATCATTAGCTCCTCACAAAACCAAAGATTCTTGGGCACCCCTATCATGCATTTCCAGTGCTTTGATCATTCAGTTTCAAAGTCATGCCAACTTTTCCTCTGATTGCATGGCATTCAGCCCTTAGTAGCTTTTATTTTTGTCTTTATGCAAATTAAAAAAAATGCCTGGACTAGAAAAGCAAATAAAAAATGAGTGGTTATTTAGAAGGATGCCAAAACAACTTGTTTATCCTTGTTCCTATTGCTCCTCTTAATTCTTCACAGATAGAAACAATGACATGGAATAGGAAGAATTTAATCATATCAGAAATAACAAGCAGATAGATGGCTCTGCAGAATAAACTTGCATAAAATCTTACAGAGTCTCACACTTGATTAACGCAAACCAAATTAATAGCAAGCATCCAGGCATTTCACTGAGCATTATGTATGTTACCTCCTTCAATCATTTTTACAGCAAAGCAAGGCAGCTACTATTATTATGAACATCTTATAAATGAGCAAACAGAGTGAGAAATTGTTACCTGTCCAAAATGATGCAGCTAGGAAATGGCATCGTAGGAACTCAAGCACAGATACATCTGAACCTATATCATTATGACATCCAGCTCATCTGTATTCTGGAAAATGCCTTATTGGTACTCTCGTCAGTAACCCAGAGGAAATATTATTGTCTCAGGATGGAGTAAATTAAATAATGTGCTGACTACCTCTACTTTCTCAAATTTTGTTTTTTCAATCTTCCTAGAGTGTTCAGGTTTACCCTGTTCCTCCTTAGCATAGTAAACCTATCACTTCTTTCATTTTTTTCCCCAAAACACATGATTAAGTGTATCAATCCTGTAGCTATTGATATATGTGGACAGAGCTGGGTTTCTTTAGATCCTTGATGTGCCAATTGAAATTGAAAGTTGTTCGCATATGAAATAGTGATATTTTTAAAAATACTTACTAATTAAAGCAGAGATAATTTCTCTCTCTCTCTCTCTCCTCTCTCTCTGATTTGAAAACTTTTCAACTAATCAAATAAGAACTAACTGTGTGTTCACTGTAGTGAATTTAGTGGTTCAATGGTTCTTTCCCCATCATCCGTTTCATTTTTTCACATTGTGTAACTGCCCTGCCGTTGGGTGGAATTGAATGTACTCCCAAATCTAGAGGTGAACCCTCAACTGATCTAAACCAACCAAGGTAATCCCATCTACCTTTCCAGTGACTAGTTCAGGTTTCTTGAACTAAGAAGATCAGCAACCTGGATGTGCTTTGCCATAAAATTTTGTTCAATGGTGATTTTAGCAATACAAGATTTAAGGCTTTTGTTGGCATTCTTAGAAACATAGTCTCTCTCTTTAGCTCTCTTTCTCTAAAAACGCTTAATGCAGATTGCTGTTGTCAACCATCCTACAAACACAAAAACAAACAAAAACAGAAACAAAATACCTTGGGCAAGTGAGCAAAGAGGAAGAGAGACACTGGATCCTTGATGGCTTCCCGGAGCCAGCTATATCTACCAGTCATGCAGGCTGCCCTACTTCCAGAGTCCCCAGTTTGTAGAACCACTAAAATTCCTAATGTATGTGTTAGTTCGAGGCAGGTTTCCACTTACATTCAACTGAAAGCATGTAATCAGTACATCTACCAAAGCTGATGGCTGTTGGTTATGGAGTATAAGCTCAAATCTTGGCTCTGTTATTTTAAGATGTATGGTCTTGAAACAATGATTTAACCTCTCTGAGTTTTAGTTTTCATATCTATAGAGGTATGCTGACTGTGGTTATTGTGGGAATTAAACAAAGTATATGTAAGACAACTTGTGTTGCACCAGTTACACAATAAATAGATATCATGTTTAATGGGGAAACAAGCAATTTCATCTCCATTCATCTCTTCAAAGTTAAGTTCACCTGGTTCCAAGCACGTCAGTTTTCTGGCATCCCTTTTTCCATGACAAAGCCATATTTGGTTGTATTTCTCATTAGCTAGGATTTTTGAGGACTAAGCTTGTGTTGCTACACTAAAATATTATTCCTTTTGAGAAGAACTTGGTCTTCCCTGAGCTGTAACTGTTCATAGCACTCAAAACAATGTCCTTTGTGGAGTGGGGACTTGATAAATTACTGTTTCTTTCACACATAAACATATAATGTGGGAAACACTGCATATAAGAGGAAAACAAGCACTGAAGAGACATTAAAAAAAATACACTGTTTGCCCAGAGGTGTTCATTAACCTCAAATTTCGTAACTATCATGCACTTGAAATCCCACTGTTAACTTGAGATTTTCTGGGCATTGTAAAATTATATAGAAAGAAAAAGAGATAAAAATAAGAACTACATTTTCAGCAATTACTATCCCCTGAGTACTGATATACACCATAACAGAGTCAACATTTATCAACTCTCAGAACACCTACTTTTTTCTTCCTTTATACAATTATTCAGCATATTCTAACTGAACCACAGACCTGGTGCTAGACCCTAATGAGTTGCTGTATGTTTTCGTGTGATTTATGTAAACAAGTAATTATAAGAGATCATTAAGCAGTCAAGTCATTTTCCTCAGGAAATACAGGTCATAAATGGTAAACTATTTAAATGCAGGATATTAGAAGGATATGGTGGAAAATGAGACATACCCTTGCTCTCAGTAGCAATAGATTTATTCTACCCAATGCATGCTTGAAGGATATTTGTTGAAAAGATAAATTATTTTGAACCCAGGCCTATCTTCCTCCAATTTTCACATCGTTTCACTAAGCTAGGCTGCATTCAAATAATCCACATACCAGCCATTCTTCTGACAATATTAACTAGTCTACCATAATGGAGTTATATGTTTTTGGCATAGTCAAGTATTATTCTCCAAAAAAATCCATTTAAATTAAAAGACTCATTTTTAGGATCGCTTATTTGAATATTGAAAAAGAAAACCTCTTTATTTATATCTGAACTTAATTTTAGGGTTTTGATTTGCAAAGTACATCAGAATTTTAACTTACATCTTTCCTATAAGAATCAATTAATAAACCAAATCAAATAAAATAAAAGAAGCCACATAGATTTAATCAAATCACAGTAAAAGAGTAAACCCAAGGTCTGTCCTATCCAATCAAATCACCAACATTTATTTTGGTTCAGATTAAGATTAATCAGTGGTCCAAAGAATTTTTGAGAAAATAAATAGAAAAGGGGACAGGGGTTGTCAGAGCAAACAAAATCAGCCTGGAAGCCATTCCAGCTCCTTGAATGGTATGGAATGATTTGTCTTTCTTAGACACTCAAAAGTTTCTTATGCCTCTACTATACACTAATCTACTTTCATGAGGTTTCTGGATCTGGCACTATTAATTTAGTCATACTTAAAGATCGTTACATCAGTGATTCTCAGTCTAGTGTCGACTGGATACTTTAGGAGATTGGCAATTCTCTGCAAACGATATATGTGTTTATGGATATCTGTGTATACCTTCTTATAAGGATAGAGTCTGTTTCTTTTTCTGAATTCCCCAATGAGCCCAGGATCAAAAATAGTTAAGAAACACTGATTTGCTTCTTTCTTAGCTTATTCTTGCCTCATCAAGCTTCAACTTTGGCCCAAGAGTGTTTGTTGCAGGTTAAATTCACAAACTTTGTAGCTGGACTGCCTGGGTTCCCAATTCCCAGTCTAACACTAACCATCTGATACACTGGGCGTGTTATTTCAATATGTTAAATGGACATACTAATATTACCGATATCACAAGATTGTTGAGAAGATTAAATGACATCATGAAAGTAAAATGCCTAGAACAGTGCCTGCAGCAAAGAAAGTAACAGTTAGTATTATGATGAAAGAGTAAGAAAGTATTATGTTAGAGTATGTATCATGTCATTACTACTGTGAAAGCCCATGATAACACCAATCACTGGGGTGCTTTCTCCTTCCAAACTATAGTTCCCAGATACCCAGAATTGCTATAGTCTATGAAAACTGTTAAAAGGGCAAATACATTTGAAAAATATTACATATGTTTCTAAATACAGATTCATTGTACATACTAGTTTCTTAAAGATGATAAGGATTTCTTAAAGAAACATGTTTAAATTTATTTAACTACATATTTCTCACCACAGAACCATTTTTTGGAGAGAATGCCTAGTATTTTCTTGTGGAGTTTTCAATTTAAGTAATGTTATTCTAGTGGATGGTGGTCACTTCACTGCAGATAATGAGATGGTACAAAAATCTAGTTTCTCCTTCAATTAGTTTCATATAAGGATGCACTTAGCCATAGTATTTGGTATAGTAATTTTAAGTCGATTGGGTCAATTACAGAGTTCTTTATTCTTAAAAAGCTGGGAAGAGTAGAATGGCCTCTCTCACACACATAAAATGCCCACACAGAAAAATCCCATTATGAAATTGCCTGTAATTGGAGTTCTGATCATAAATAATTTGGGGGAAGAACCAAGAGCTAAAGGTAATTGAAGAGCGATCTCAAATTTTTCATAGGTTCACCATGGTCGCTTCAGCTATAGAATTAGCCAGACATCAGATATATATCAAAACCCAACATCAGAATATGTGGTCAAAATTTAAGTCACCCATGTATTCTGTTGCTTTAGTTAATTCTCTCTTTAGAAATATTCATACTTGTTCTATGTTTTGTCATCAGAAGTATATTTTGTAAATGATTCTTAGAGATGTATAGGTTAACATGAGGCATATGAAAGAATTGTTTAAAACATTCCTATATGAGTTTCTGAGGGCTTCCCTTACAAATACCACAACTGGGTGGCTTAAAACAAGATAAATTTATTTTCTCATGCCTCTGGTGGCTAGAAGTCAAAATGAAAGTATCAGCAGAGCCATACTCTGCTGGCGGTGCTAGGAAAGAATTCTCACTTGCCTCTTTCCAGCTCCTGGTGGTCCTAAGCATTCCTTGACTTGCTGCTGCATTACTCTAATCTCTTTCACATGGCTTTCTTCTCTGTGTGTCTCTGTTCTCCCTTCTTCTTCATTTTTTTCCCCTTTTCTTCTTTTATAAGGACACTTGTCATTGGATTTAAGGTCCACCTGAAATCTAGGATGATTTTATCCCAATATCCATAACTATTATAATTACATCTTTACAGCATCTATTTCTTTATAGAAATAAATAAGGCCACATTGTGAGGTTAAGGCAGGCATTAAGTGAGGAGGAAGGGGTTCACTATTTAAGCCATTATAATACCTTCTAGCAAATGTGCCGTTCATTTGGAATTTGGGGGACAATGTACTGGACATGAAAGAGCTACTCTGAGCAAGTTCCAAAAATTTTCAGGGGTCCCCTTGAGTCTCTGTCTGAATACTAAACTGCACAAGCATATACAAATGCCACATGGATGGGCAAAACCAACTCACCAACCAAAATCAATCAAGAAATATTAGCTGAAAAGTCCCCAGAACATATACGAGGCTGGAAGAGATTTGCATTCCAAATAGTCATGGTAAAGAGAAGACATTTAACATTCAGATAATTCAGTAGAGATCCCAGAAGGCCACACCTTGGTGGTAAGTGTAAAGTAGCAGGAGGGTAAAAGCTATGCTAGAAGCCTCTTAATGGAGTTTAAAATCAAACTTCCTAAGCATCAAGGTGATCTGCAAGTAATTTAAGAATCTACCCCCACAAGAGGAATAAAAAAAAACCTTTCAACATACTTTGAAGAAACAACATAATACTCGTATTCAATAACGTAACAAACAACATCTGGCACCCAACCAAGATGTATTAAACCAGCAAAAGAGCAAGAAAATGTGAACCAAAGTCAGAATAAAAAACAGTCATAGAAACAAAACGAGAAATGACAGAGAAAGTGGAACTATAAGGAAAAGGACTTTCTAGATTTATTATAAATATGCTCAAGGATGAATGGAAAACACACAGAAGAGAAATCGAAACTAAAAATCAGCAAATTTAACTTTTAGAGCTTAAAATACAATGAAATTTCTAAGAAAACTCAATGGGCTTACAAGTAAATAAAACAATACTAAAAAGATTGGTGAGCATGATGACAAAGAATTAGAAACTACTTTTTGAAAAAGAGAGAAAACAGTGGGGAATAGTGAATGGAAATCAGCAACCTGTAGAAAAATACTGAGCAGTCAAATATTGAGGGTCAAATGGCAGGTGGAAGGGAGTGCAAAATAATTATTTGTAGAAATAATGGCTGAAATTATTTCCAAATTTGAAGAAAACTAGAAACTTAGAGATCTAAGAAGCTTAGTAAAGCCTAAACAGGATAAACATAAACCACAGTAAGGCACATCATAATCAAATTGTTGAAAACTAATGATAAAGAAAAACTGAAAAGTGGTCAGGAGTGGAAGAGCTTTACAAAGAACAACGGTAAGAATGATGGTTACCTTTTTACTGAAATAAATGGAAGCCAGGCACTTATTTAAAGTCCCAAAAGAAAATTAACATCAACCTAAGATTTTTATATCCAGCAAAAATATATTTTACACTTTAAGGTGAAATGAAGGCCTTTTTAGACAAGCAAAAGCCAAAAGATTTTCTCATCAGCTGACCTGCATAATGGGACATATTAAAGGAAAGTCTTCAGACAGAGACAAATGCTACATAACGGGAACTCAGAGCTTCACAGATAAAGCAGAGCAACCGAATAGTAAATGCAATGGTAGATATAAAATATTTCCTTTGAATTTTAATACCATTAAAAATAAAGGTTTAACACAAAAATAATGAATTATGGTTTGTCAGATATATAGAAGTTAAATGTATAAAAGTATTAATACAAAGTCTAAGACAGGGAAATCAATGTATACTGTTGTTGGGTTTTATATTATATATGAAGTGGTATAATATTATTTGAAAATAGATTCTATTTTATTTATTTATTTATTTGTTTGTTTGTTTGTTTGTTTGTTTGTTTGTTTGTTTTTTATAGCTGAGCCATCCTGCCACTTGTTGGCAGCTCAGCGGCAGCTCATCTCAGGCCGGGAATTGAGCCGGCAACGCTATTACTCAGAGCTTGCACTCTTGAGTGAGCTCTTAACCAACTGAGCCACTCAGCTGGCCTGAGAGTAGAATTTTGACAGTTTAAAAATGCGTTTTGTAAGTAAACTTTGTGTGTGTAAACAATTGAGACTAAATTGGAGAAATTGTACCCCTTTACCCTTTAATAGTTTGGTATTTTCTGACACTCTCCTTTAAAACCACAGTTAATTTATTAAAATTAGTAAACATTAAATTGAAAAAATACTCTTATCAAATCTACAGTTGATATTCAAATGTCTCATTCTTTGCAGATATATAGCTGCCCAACTCCCCCATTCAGGATATAATCTGAGATCATACATTTCATTTAGCCATAATATCTCATTCATCTCCTCTAATCTGGATGGTTTTCTCATGTTTTATTTTTCATCTCCTTGAGATTTTTTTAGATTACAGATTGGCTATAGGATGTCTTGCATTTTAAGCTTACCAATGTTTTCTCAAGTTGAGATTCAAAAGATGCATTTTTGGAGGAAGTGCTACAGAAGTTATTTCTTTCTCAGTACATGATAGCAGGAGGCACAAGATTGTGTTTTATTTTTGTTTTTTTTTCCATATTGGTAATGATAACTTTGTTAATATAGTTAATGAGGTGTCTGTAAATTTTCTCCACTGTATCGATGCTGTTGTGCTCATTGTATTAATATGTAATCTAGAAAGATCACATGTCTGTGTAATTATCCTTTTTCTCATTAATCTTTTACCAACAAATTTTAGCATCAGGGGATGATTTTCTAATTCATCATGCCTTCTGTATTAATGACATTATACTGTAAGAGAGAGTGTTCCTTTTTCTCACACTTGTTTTTGTATTCATTCATTTACTCATGTAACTATAGACATATAGCTTCCTTATTTTACATGATGAGTTATATTTATTATGACTATGCTCCAATTGTTTGCTGGTGACAGATTCACTCAATATTCACTTACCTGGAAACATATTTCTTTTCCACCATCCTTTTTGAAGGATATTTTCACTGGATATAGAATTCAACGTTAGATCACCCCCCCCCAATAACTGTAAAGATGCCCTTCTGTTCTTTCCTGAAATCCATTATATTTAAGAAGTCAACCATAATTCTGACATTTTTGCCAGTGTTCTTGTTATTTTTCCAGAGGAGTAGCTATTCAGAAGTCCTTACAGTGATATTTCAGAGTGCTTTATGTCCATATAACCTTGCATCCCATTCAAAGAGGAAATTTTCACCTGCCTACCAGACAGGTCCTGTTAAAACTGGCCTCATAATGAGTGACAAGCAGAAGGAAGAAGGCATAATTATGATTTAGCAACTTTAATTCTTTAATTATAATTAAATATAATTCTTTAATTTACAAAACATTTATAAGGTGGTAGTCTTCCATTGAATAAAACAGGGTGATTGTCCTTTGGAAAATCATAGTCTTATTAAAGACATTTAGAAGGAACAAATAGACTGTATGTTACTGGATCTGCATGTAAGGAGCTGGGAAGTCACCACTCCATCCTAACAACAAGTAAAAAGCTGAACAGATTGAAAAATCAACAATTGGAGAGACAGACATGCAAATACGAAGAGTTGCCACTTACTGGAGCAGAGACTCATGAGCAGAAGCCTCCATGGGAACCAGTGCTGGCATACGAAAGTTTGAGCTGTAACTGATAAATTGCTAGAGGCTGAGAATAGAAACTCAAGAGAGTTAAAAACTTCAGTAGGATAAAGAAGAGCACTACATAAAGATAAAGGAGTCGCTGCTCCAAAAAAAAAGGTAATTCCTAATGTGTATGTGCTTAACAATAGAGCATCGAACTAGAAGAGGGAAAAACTGATAGAACTGCAAGGAGAAATAGCTGAACCCAACTCTGTTGGATGCATCAGCCCCCTCTCTCAAAAATGGACAGATCCAGCAGGCGGAAGTAACAATTGCAAGAACACATTTCAACTGGTACTATGATAGGGATATGGGAGTAATAAAAAACACAGGTATTCTGGGAGATGAGATATATGCCACTAGTGACCTATTTCTTATTTTTGGGTGGCTCTATTTCCTTAAATAATCTTTTCAAAGTTTAACTGAAAGCTATCTCTTTGGAAATTTTATCAAATATGTTATTCAGCCACAATGAAAAATATTGGACTTTGGCAGCAGATGTCAACTTTTGTGTTAAACGGAAGCACTAAATACTCTACTTGCTTTATCCTTTCTATGCATCTATTTGTTTTGTGTACACAAGTATCTTAAAACCAGTCTCTTACACTTGTAAACTCTGTCACATACTCAGATATACATATGCATGCATATCATTGATTGCATCATCATCACCAGTGAGATAGCTGGGATCACATTCTGATTTTCTAATATCTTATAAGGCTAACATTTTATTTTGGGAAAAAAAAATATTCCATGCTCTTGTGAAAAATTGGCCAAAAGTAAGTTCTCTATATACTTACCCAACTCATTGTTCATTTTTACAAGGAACAAGTTCCCTCAACTTTTCTATAGCCAAAGAATATACATATTCTTGAAGTTTCTACAGTGAAAATCAAAATCGGCTAAATCAAGTTTTAATAGCAAGATGACTTCTGTATCTAGTTGCTTAATCACATTTAAATAAAATTATCATGGGAAAATACCTTTCATATAATTTTTTGTGGAAACTTCTGGATAAGGAATGCTTATCAAGTGAACTCCCTTGGTTCCTTACCAGTCATGTCCATTCAGTATTTATGATTTCAGATACCTTGTTAATAAATTTAATAATGTTATTAACCTTTGGCAAAGAAGAAGAATGTTTAAATGTGAAAGCCAGGGCACTGAATAGCAGTTCTAAAATCTATCCCATTTTGATGTTATCACAAACTGCTTAAAATCATGTGAAGAACCATCAAATTTTACTAATAGGTGATCTTTTGTATGTTTCTAATATAAGTGAACTAAAGTGCAAAGCAGATTGAGGCAAATCAAACTAATGTATTTCTTTAAAATAAATTAGTGCATAATAGTGCTTCCTATGCCAAGTAGAATGAGAAAATATAAAGTATTCTAGAATTCCTCGACTTTACAATCCAGAGAACTGGGTATGAATCCTGTCTCAAGCCCCTGATTGTAAGTGTGCAAATAATAGATAAACGTTTAATGCCTTAAATGTCTCATTTGTATAATGTAAATAAGTATTATGAATTCTCAAGATTATGTGACAATTAAGAAATATGTATAGACAAAACAAATACCATGGATGGTTTCTATTAAGTATTAGATGTTATTTTTCCTGAAACATTAATTTGTTAATTATTTAGTACCAATGAAGAGAACTTAAGCAGTGGAGGAAATAGATTACAGGATGAATGTGTGTTGTATACTTATTAATCTCTCGGCATTTTATTCAAGAATGATTATTTTTGTCCATGACGAATGTCACACGTACCCTTTCTTTCCTTACTCCTCCATCCATGTGTTATCATGTTGATAAAGTTTTTAGAACAGAGGAAGAAATCTGGTTTCCCAAAGTAGCATACACCCACATAAGCACACAAGCATATACACTCCTTAATGAAATCATCCTGAAGTTAAACATTTTGATTTGTTTACCCATAGCAAAAATACAGTTTCCGATGTTTAAGAAAAAATAAAATAAAATTTATACTGAATGTCAAATAGCTCATGTACAGCCACTCATTGATGAGTTAAGTGGAAAGAAATGAAGAGCGTAAGGATTGAATTTCCATGAAAAATGTCTGGGTTTGAAAATTAAGGAAGGAAAGTGCTTAGAGGACCACGTGCTCTAGCTTGCCAAACCTGAAAGGTTTGAAAAAATGGTAGGAAATAAACAGAGACGTGGCTTCATTTTCTCACTCTTATTGCAGCAACATTTTTATGAAAACAAAGGAATGGTGCTCTACAGGAATTTTTCAATTTGCCTAATTTCCTTAACATTCTGAATTTTGTAATGGAAAATCGAAATGTCATTTAAGGTGAGAATAAAGCATCTCATCTTCTCCTCTAGGCCTTAAAGTGCAATCTTGTCTTCAGCTTAGAAAGCCCCATATATACCAAGTCACATAAGAGTAACCACAACTCCCCGCCCACATAGAACTGATAGCTTGTCACATTATTGGTGATTACTTGACATTTCTGTTATGTAAATACTATATTATATCTTATACATTTTAATAAACAAATGAGCATAATATTATTTAGACATTTATTTTTCTTAACCTTTTTATGTATTTTCTACAGCAATGTAACAGTAAAAAAAAATCTGATTTCTAAATGAGTTCATCTTTAAACTACATTTTTATGTTGTATTTATAAATCAAACCTTTTGTGTTGCATAACATTCAAAGTAGTTAATACCACATGCAAATATCTATAGTCTAGCCTCTTGGCAGTTTCTATAGAAAAGCTGAATTTCATTTACAACTGGTAAAATATGAAAGAAAAAAAAAACATTGCAAACTACAAAACAGTTTCTTTGAAGTTCTAAACAGAAGAGGGTTATAAAGTTGTATGAGAAATCATCAAAATATTTACTGTAGAGTTTTTTCAACCTTCATTATTTTTATAAGCCAGAAAGTAATAGTGATGGTTTTAAAGTTCTTGTAGCAGTAGTCACACTTGGGATTACTTTCTTGACCTCCTTTTCAGGTGGTTGCCATATGTTTGGCTTTGATACATAGACATTTTTTTGATTTACCTCTCTGGCATATCAATCATTTTATAATAGAAAATTTTCTCTTAGAACATGCATTAGGCCTATTGAATTATCAGAAATCTACCCACAAAAAGGTAAGATACGATGTGGAGGTGGGAAATGTGGTTCAAATGAATCAAGGCAGCATTTGAGAAGCTGAGTCCAAAGCAAAATTTTTTTGAAATGCATAATTATTCTGATATACGCATACCTGGCCCTTTTCAGAGTGAACTGTAGACATAATGCCACTTGTTTGGCACATGTGTTTGATCTCCTTTAATCTGGAGCAGTTTCTCAGAGTTCTTTTTATTACATGAAATGTAACGTTTTTGAAGAGTGCAGGTAACTTTTTGTTTTGTTTTGTTTTGTTTTGTTTTGTAGAATGTTCCTCAGTTTGAGTTTGATGCTTCCTTGTGATGAGATTCAAGTTATGCATGCTGACCAATTACGTATATAATAAACATTGTATTGAGTCATTATTAGTGCATCTTGTAACAAACCACATGATACAGGTTTCACCCATTATTGGTGGGGTTAACTCACATAATTTGATTAAGGTGACATTCGCCAGGCTTCTTCATTCTAACATCATTTTACTGTTTGTAATTGACAAGTAATTTGTGGGCAAATACAATGAAATTATGTAATTATCCTGTCCCTTGTCAAACTTTTACTACTAGCTTTAGCATTCATCTCTGACTCTATATGCAACCAATTATCCTATGAATAGTTGAAAAATGATAAATTTTCAAACTCTGCCATTCTGTATTTATTGGTTGGCATTTCAGTGTAAAAAAGAGCTTTTCCTCTTTCTTTCTTTTTTCTTTCTTTCACTATGGACACATGAATTTCACAATCCATTATTTCCGTTGTTTTCGATGCTCCAATTACCCTAGACTTGGGTGGTAAAAGTCCATTCAAGCTGCCTCCTTGGTCTTTATGACACTTCCTTAAGCACTGCCTTAAAAAGTGGTAATAAAGAGCCAGGCATTTAAATATCTGTGGCAAGAAGACTATTGAGGCAAAAAAATAAAAATAATTGGAAAGTTAAGTGCGTTAACGGAAACCATATTGGTATTTTCAAGCTATAACAAGAAATCGAGTGCTATTAAAAGACATCAATGAGGGGAAAGTGATGTACGTAAGTTGGTGCTGAGAGATGCATAGACAAGTAGGGCCTCGAAGGCTCTGAAAAGGAGCTGAATTAAATTCACTTGAAGTGGGAAGCCGCGGAAGCATTTAAGCAGTTCAAAAACATGATCTGATGTCCCTTTCTCAGGGATAACTGTGGCTGCTGCCTGGAAGAGGTGCTGAAAGGCGCCAAGGATGAAAGAAGGACTAAGAGGCTATTGCAGAAGTTCAGAGACATGGTTATGGTGGTTTGGACTAGAGAAGTAGCAGTGAAAAGGAAAGAACGTTAAATTCGGGAGCTATTTTATGAGGATAGCCAACACGGCTTTAGCGGACCGGATAATGTAGGAGGTGAGGGAAAGGGAGAAATAAAAGTAAGTCCTAAAAGTCTGACCTGAGTTCCTAGATGGCTGATTCTGACAATAATAAAATGAAGATTACTTCTGAAGGACTAGGCCTTTTGGAGCAGAAATTCAGAAATTCTATTTTGGGAAGGTTTAAATTTAAAGTACTTAAGTACAAATGTTAGGTTTTGGGTATAGGAATCTGAAATTCATGAAAGTGTTAGTGGTAGAATTATAAACTTGAGAAATAAAACCTATTCATATTATTTAGACTTGGGAGTTAGATTCAGTATGAGAAAGTTATGCTCTTTCTAAAATAAAAATAGTAAATATTTGCTTTATCCCTTGTATTATATCAATCTGATTGCCATGAAAGGGTCTCATTGTTATTATTTGCTTGATAAGCTGATCCTTAACTAAGTCAATAATAATAAAAATTTGACTCTCTACTCTCTCTTCCATTTAAACCTATTTTAAATCTTTCTGAATTTGTTCTCAAGACCACCCCTGTTCCTCCCTCTCCTGTCCTATCCCCAAGATAGCATCTGAGACTTAGAACGCAGTGAGGGCGTGAGGGCTGTGTGGATGCGTCCTAGTGGTATCGTAGGAATGGCACCTGGTCCTTATCTGAGGTGTGCCCTTATCCTTTGCTTCTGGAACTCAGCCTCTGCTCTCCTGAGTCCTTTGCTTTGTAACTAGGTCCAGTCTGTGTTTTGTGACTAGTTCTTGGTCTAGAGTCCTGGTGTTGGTATTTGCTGGAGATTGGCAGTCCCCCATCCTTTAGAAATTGTGCTAATACCTCAACTTAATGGCTGTGGGTCTTGCCTCTGACTATGGTGAGTGACCTTCTTGTGACCCTGCACCTATTCACATTTGCTGTTTCTCAAAAAAAAAAAAAAAAAAAAAAAAAAAAACCCTGATTCCTCACTCCTGAGAATAAAGAACTCTTGCCTGCTTTTGCTACAGAGGCTGGTGTTTGCACTTCCCTGTGAGGAAGCCCTGAAGTCCAACGCTAGGCCTTTCTTCAGCCATGGAAGCACTACGACTCCCAGGCCATACAAAGCAGGACTCTCCCAGAGGCTGCCAGCATCTCCCTGCGAGGTCAGGAAGCAGAGACCCAGCACTGGATTTTTGAGACATTCTCCCAAAACACTTGAGTTTCTAGCTAAGAGAAGATCATGGTTGAATCCTTCTTCTTTCTTTGTCCCTGACCTCAGCTATCCTCATGAGTCTTGGACAGGCTCCACTTTAAAATTTCTCCATTTTAAAGCTGGCATTCCCCCCCAGCTCTTGGCTTACTCTGAGATTAATCCTCTCAACCTAGGTTATTGATATGTGAAAATTCAGCTTTGGGATGTCCAAGAAACCCCCTTTATTTGATTTGAAAACATGGTTGTAAACTTTGCAGTTGAGCTTTTGTAAAAGCCTAGTGAATTGCTCAGAGATGCACCGTCAGATTCTTCTTCAAGGAGGGAGAGATTTGTAGCCTCGTCTGTCAGTAGCTGCCTGGGCTGTGCAGACAAACCACTGAGGGGTTTCACCCACGGCTGTCTGGGGGCTGACCCATCCAAGGCTGGGTCTGACATGCATAGCAATTCCCCTTCTTCCTCTTCTTGATTCTGCATCTTCTCACTCTTCCACAGGTGTGAACCCATCCCTAATAAATTTCTCACATGCTAAACTTTATCTCAACATCTGCTTCCAAAGAACTCAACCTGGCACATTTAGCTTTAAGTTCAATGCAGAACATCAACTTTGTTTCTTTTTTTTTTCTAGACAGTGTCTGCCATCTTCTTATCTATGGCAATAAACTTAAACCCCTCAGCCCAGTCTTAATCGCAAGATGATTCCAGGGAGGAAACATACATTTTTAAAAATGAAAAATACTTTGGATGATATTCCACAACCTTACCCCGCCTACTCCTTTAAGGAGTTGAGGTAAAAGATCTGACTTTTCTTCATGAAACTTCTGTGGTAATTAATGGTTTTCAGGAGAAAGTGAGTCAAAATGACAAAATGTAAATATGTGCAGCCATGTTGCTCATAGCCTTAGCACACCAAAATCCATATCCGAGATTTAATAATTTCACTTAAAAATTTTCCTAATCAATCATGTATTAATAATTTAACACAGGCGCACAATTTCAACAAACATAACATTTTCCCTCTGTACCCAAAGGATCGTTTCCCCGGAGAAACACGGGTGTGTTTTATGATTCCTTTTCATTTGCATCTTATGAGTGCCAGGACCTTCGGCTGATTTCTGCTTTCTCTGCATATAAATTCTCCACCGTCCTGGTAATGCAGTGCTCACAAGGTATTCCACCTTAGATGGGCTGCGTAAGTCATGACGTCTTATGTTTCCAGTACTGCCCGGGAAGGAAGGATTTATGTCATGAATCATCCAAATTGCTAAAGGCATATTTTCAAGTGTTAGAAATTTGTAAAACCATTAGATGAAAACAATCAGAAAAAAACATTATAGATTTTCTCTCTCTCTCAAGTCTAAATCATTGCTCCTGGGTTGGTTTAGGTGCAGTGTTTGAAAGATCAATTGTGCTAAGGATTTGCAGACTTTTTGCCCCATACTGAGCTACCCCAGCACTGTCTTCCTCCCACAGGGGTTGGCCAGCTAGTACCCCTCAATGTTCTCATTGTATGTGATGACAACAGTTCTGTTTCTTGATGAATGTAAACCTAGTTTTTTAAAATTAATCAGTTTATTAATTTTGACACACAAAAAGCTGACTATATTTAATGTGTGCAACTTGATGAGTTTGGAGATAAATATACATCTTTGAAACCATCACCAGGATCTCTGACATCTGTGACCTCCAAATGCTTCCTCTTGCCCTCTTATTATTTTATTTTTGGTATAAGAACACAACATAAGATCTATCCTTGTAGTACATTTTAAAGTGTCCAATGTAGTAAACTATGCTATAGAATAGATCTCTAAGACATTCATCTTTCATAACCCAAACTTTTACTTTTTACTGATCCTTCCCCGTTTCCCCCTCCCTGTTTCACTCTTTGATTCTCTGAGTTTGACTATTTTAGAGTCCTCACATAAGTGGTATCATGGCATATTTGTTTTTCTGTATCTGGGTTATTTCACTTAGCATAATATCCTCCACATTCACCCACATTATCACAGTGGCAGGATTTCTTTTCTTTTGTAAGACTGAATAATATTCCTGTGCATGTGTATCTATACTATATTTTCTTTATCCATTTATCCTTTAATGGGCATTTAAGTTGCTTCCATGTCTTGGCTATTGTGAATAACTAAACAGGTAAGAGTAACGTGCACAATGTGTTAAAATGTTTTAGACTAGTGTTTCTGCCTTTCCTTGGTCAGGATTCCTTTGACTCATGGCCAGCTCTATAACTGGTCTATACATCACTCTAACAGCATCTCCAATACTACCTTCAATCTGCCTTCATCACTCCCTTCATGACCTTATTTTAGATACTTCCTTCCTTACCTACCCCTAAGTCAGAGGAAGGGGTTGCTGCCAGTCATCACTCATGCATAGCTAATTTACCATATATCCATATGCTTTCCAGCTTCCAATAATAAAAACAGTTATGGGGGCAAAAATCATATCTCCAGAATAATGCACCTGAGCTCCATGGTGGTCCACATCCACTCCATGCCTACATCTGCCACTCCTGTTTACTCAATACACTTGCGCTCATGATCACCTTTTGCTTCTAGCTATTGAATTTTCTCCTTAACCCTGACACTGTATTTATCTACTCTTAGTTTTCCATATGTGTGGTTTCTAGATGTTTGTGGTTCTGCACTTTTTATCTGGGTATGCACTACTCTTATTTGTCAAATCTTTTTATACCTGTTTCTAACTCTAGGCCCAAATATATGCATGTTCTTTACATCAGCCTTGCTTATATACATTCACACTTTGGAAACTTTGTTTCTCTGGAGTTCTATCATGTAAACGAGGCTGTGGTATACTGTAGTACCTAGCTAGTGAAATCCTGTAGTATTCTTCTTTGAGACTCACTTCTTTTCTGTTGCATGATCTAAAAATAAGGCTTACGTCTCCAGTTCTTCAAAACGCTCCAATATCGGCTACTTGATTATCTTTTATTTCATTTTTTATTATCTTGACATACTGAGTAGGTGCCCTGCTGATTGTGCTGGCCAACTACCAGTACTAGTCTCAATCTGGCCATTTTATTCTTCTAGATTTTTTTTTCTCACTCATTTTGCACGCAGTATTTTTTTTTTCCTTGTCCACCCAGCATTCAGTAGGATATGCTGCTTTTGAGCAGAATTTTAGTAGAAAAATGCCCTTTGTAAAAATTCACCACCATTTGTTCATAATAATCTGTCTGGATATGTTTTTAAAAATGCCTCCTTTGTTTAAACTCAGTACTCATGTAATTAACCTTTATTCTTCTTTAGACCAAAAATGGTCCAAAGTGTAAAAGTTTGTAGGATGCAAGACACTAAGGTTTTCTATATTTTCATTGCTGTCTACCAAAGCACTAGAATCAAAGAGTTAAATAGATATAATCCATTTTGATTCACCAACAAGAGTAGAGGGTCTATTGTGCATGGATTATGACATCAGGTTCTGGTAATTCAAAGATAAAACAGAGCTTTTCCTCTGAAGGAAGATTACTGAGTGGGGACAGGGGAGAAGCTCTGTGAAACAGTTACTGCAATAGATGTCACAATTATTCTTCTAGAAATAAGAACAGTTAGCACGTAAGTCTGGAATGGAAGGGTCAGGTATGTCAGGAGCATCTCCTTATTCTTTCTGAACGTGCTACCACCTGCTTTCATTTTGCCTTTATGTTGAAAGGTATCAGAGTTTCCAAAGGAAAAAAAAAAAACATGCTTGTTTCTAACTCAGGGACCAAAATAAGTGCCATCTAAACAAATTTACTTACACTGTTTTTATTCCTCTCAGCTTCTGATTTTCATTTAGTTGGTAGCAGCGTTAATTCCACGGCAAGCTCACAGCTTGAGTGGACGTTTTACCTTCTGCCATCCCCATGGCTTGCCTGTTTCTAACTTGCATTTCCATTTGTTATTTGTTGGAGAAATGTATGTCCCTGAAGCTACATGTCGTCAAATGAAAGCCCATTATACTCTCTTACGATAAGAAGTAAATAATGCTGAACATGTTTCATATTCATCAGAATAATTTCCTTATGTTTCCATCATTTGGCCACGGGGAATTTCTTTCACACTAAAACCTGCTCCCTGGCTTCGCAAACACTGTCTAGCTCCGGGACCCTCCTGACCTCAGCAGTCTGTTCTATTGCTGCTAAAATGGTGCTTTTCGAGGAAGAAAATATGCTCTGGTTTATTCTTTCGCTGTTCCATGTATGAAGTTCTAATTATACATACTGGAAAGTATACATATATATTAGGGGGGAAAGAACCTTCTCAAGTATCATCTGTTTCTTTTCTACTCTCTTGTCAGTCTAACAAAATGTTTTCAGAATATGAACTTAATGCTAATTAGATTCCAGCAAATCTTTCATGATGTCACCAGTTCAGTTTCATTGACTTTTTCTGTGGTGAGGCTGAAGTTTGGAGAACATGATATCTTTTAAAATCCAGAACGTCATGTAGTAACCAATTTCGTATTAGTGAACCATCCAGAATGGCTTTTGTACCCTCCAAGATGCTTTGGAAAATGATCAACTCCACCCATCACGTTATCTCTGATATTTTATGATCTTTCGAGATTTAAAACACTCTGGATGAAATGTACACTGCATCTTTGAGAGCGAAGCCCTTTATCATAGAAGTTATTACCAAATAACTTAGAAATGTCAGTGGTATAATGCTGACTATTCTTTGGCAGGTTTTTTCATAATGAATATATGTGAATTAGTTACCTTATTGGCAGGGCCTTAAAAGGAGTCTAATTTAGAGGTTAGACACGTCTTGCACTGCAGACTTTGGAATAGCATGCAATGAGGTGAACAGTTTATTATGAGGTTTTAACAGAGTTATTAAGCATTCAGAAGACTGATTCCTTTCATGCCCTTGATAATAAATTCACTTTTCTCATGCAGTCAATTCTCATGAGATTCATAGTCTCCTCGTAAACCTGGTAGTAAATGTTTAACCTCAGATTTCAAATGCTATAGTACTTTTTATGATAATAAATGTTATCCCTGTGGGATTGTGAACTTGGTGATCATACATAATACTCCAGTGAGAGAGACCTTACCTCCCACATACAATATACGAAGGTCTTGTTTGAGTATTTGAGTACCTAAGTTTATCAAGATTATTTTTAACTACACATTTTAACCAACATTTCTCTGCACTTGGATGAAGTTTTTCTTAGCCTCAATATGATTAACTCCTAAAGCAAATCATGACTGAAAAAAAAATTGGAGTGCAGCCTTTGCTACGTTTCATGAAGTGAGGCTGAATTTTACTGTGGAATATTTTAACATCTAATAAATGCTATGAACATTTAAGAGTATTTTGATTTGTAATAAAGTTATTTTTTTTCTTATTTCTAAAAAGAAGGTCACAATTCTGGATTCTAATACAAAACTTGAAGCATTAGGTGCACTTTTTGGTTAAGGTGACAAGGAAATAGTAACCAAAAAAATGCCTGGGTAACATTCTCACATGGTCTAAGAATTCCATGTGCCTACATCGAAAGACATTAATATATAGCCTAAGGCACTCAAAAGAAATCCTTTTAATGGTGATAATATCCTTAAAGTCTGAAAAACAAATGCTCTAACATCTAGTACATCATATAACCTAATTGATAAATAAGCAATGGTAACATGTGAGAAATAAAATTCCATTCAAAATATGTGTTGAATGTTTACCCTTTGTAAGCACTGATGAAATGTTATATTATAGTGAAATCAAAGGTGATCCAATAGACCACCGCATTGTATTTCTGAAACTGATGTTGAATAATACTGTATGTCAACGATAATTATATATACATATATAACCTCGGGACATGGAGTAGAGTGCGGGAA
>NW_017731567.1:1279955-1281830 GCF_001890085.2 Hipposideros armiger | reverse complement strand
CTTAGATTCATTTCCCCATCCCTTCTCACCTTGCTATCTTCTAGCCACTATTTACAACTTGATAGAGGTAATACATTATCAGAGGAACCCTTCTTGGCCCCAAAACCTGCCTAGGATGCTAACTGCTAAATCTCCCAACAAGCACCCTGCACATACAAATTTTCACTTCATATTGAACCTTTCTGAGTATGTGTTTGCCTCCCCAGTTAGCTTATACACTCCTGTAGAGCAATGAGAGCGTTAACCATTATTGTATCCCTGGCACCTAGCATCACACCTGGTGTTTATAGTGCCCAATAAATACCAAATGCCAATGGGCGAGGCACATTAAGGTTCTATATTGTATCACCTCCAGAGGCACACTATCACTTAATTCAAACGTTCCTCCTGTGATTTATAATCATTGTTAATCAATGCCATTGTACTGCATAAGGGCTACATGTGACATTTAATTGTCCCTGAGAGAATATCAAGATCTAGGTGTGCGACTGGGAAAATGAAATAGTGAAGCCACGCTGATATATGTGCAGATAGATTTTGAGTGAGGTAGTGTAATTAGAACGATACATTTTTATTCAGGTAATTCTCTTTGTTTCCCAGCTTTTATAGTGAACTATTATTGATTTATGACATATGTAAGTTTAAGGTGTATAAGTTGATGGTTTGATACACATACATAGTGTGAAATGATTACAACAATAAAGGTAGTTAACACCTCCATCCCCTCACATATTACCATTTCTTTATGTGTGGTGATAATTTAAAGATTTATCCCCTTAACAACTTTGCATTATATCATACAGCGTTGTTTATTATAGTCACCATGCTGTCCATTAGATTCCCTGAACTTACTCTGATATGGCTGGAAGTTTGTATGCTTTGACCAATATCTCCCCATTTCCCAGCCGCTGGTGCCACCATTGTACTTTATATTTCTATGACTTTGGTGATTTTAGATTCCACATTTAAGTTAAAACACATGCAATATTTATTTTCCTCTGTCTTATTTCATGCATAATTCTGTCAAGGTCCATCCATTTTGCTGCAAAAGGTAGGATTTCTTTCTTTTTATGGCCCTGTTATGCATATATATATATATATATATATATATATATATATACACACACACACACACACACACACATATATGTATATGTATATATATGTATGTATACATATATATGTATACATTGCACATTTTCTTTATGGTTCATCTTTAAATGGCTATTTAAGTTGTTTTTCATGTCTTGGCTACTGAGAATAATGCTACAATGAACATGACAGTTTAGATATCTCATTGAGATACTGATTTCATTTCTTTCATGTGTATATACCTAGAAGTGGGGTTGTTGGATCATATAGTAGATCTAATTTAAAATTTTTGAGGAATCTCAGTGCTGTTTTCCACAGTGACTATACCAATATACATTCTCACCAATAGTGCACAAGAATTTTATTTTTCACATCCTTGCCAATACTTGTTGTCTCTTTTCTTTTTGATAATAGCTATCCCAAAAGGTGTAAGGTGATAGGTGATGGTGGTTTTGATTTGCATTTCCCTGATGATTGGTGATGTTCAGCACTTTTTCACGCACCACTTAGCCATTCATATATCTTCTTTGGAAAAATGCCTATTCAAATCCTCTGCTATTTTTATTTATTTATTTTTTTTATTGTTAGTTTCAGGTGTACAGAACAATGCAATAGTTATCCTTTTCACCCTCACAGAGTAACAACCCTCCCTCCCCCCATGTATTGCCCTCCCACCCCTGATATCATGCTTATCTATTACAATTCCATTGATTCCAATCCCCCTCTCTATTCCATGTCCCGAGACTAAATGTATATATAATTATAGTTGACATACAATCTTAT
>NW_017731567.1:1208341-1276440 GCF_001890085.2 Hipposideros armiger | reverse complement strand
GGTGCTCTTTCCACTGGGACTATTGGAGGGTGGGGGATGGGGTTTTCAGAGCTGCTGGAAGGCCTTCCTAGCCAAAGCTGTTCTGTTCCCACCTGCAGCCTTTTCTCATGTAAATTATTCAACCCCCAGGGAGTTGAAGCACCTTTGTTTTGGCTTATTTCTCTCTTCAGAAGTCAGTTTCCAGTTCTGGCTGGGAGGGGCACAAGGATTCTAAGGGAGGGTGGAAGTATGCACTTTATCTATGCAGCTTATCTTTCCTATCTGAGAGAACAGTGGAAAAAAAGAAAGAGAAAAAAAAAAGAAAAAAAAAGCCCCTTCCAACGCCAGGCACCCCCTGGCTAAGCTGCTTGCATCTTCACCACTGTGGGATGTGGGCTGTGACTCCACGCTTCTCGCTTCCCTCTTCTCCCCAGTTTGGGGATTTTGCCCCAGTAATTGCGCGCCCCGTGGATCCTAGCGATCACCAGGCTGGACGTTCAGCTCCAGAGGCTGAGCGCGTCCAGTTGCTGCAAAACAGTCTGCTCTGTCCTGGATTCCCTCCTCAGCCTCGCGAGCAGACGGACTATGCCAGCTCCCCCCTCCCCTTCTGTTTCGCGTGCCCTGAGGATTCTGCCTTAGCGCGCGGGCTGGAGGAGAGGCGAGGAAGGTCTCCCATCCGCTGAGATCTCCGGACTCAGCAGCCCGGGCGCCTCCCGTGTCTCCACACGCCTCGCCTCCCTCCCGAACCCGCCGGGTCTGCCCACCTCTAAGTAGTCCGCGTGGAAGTCCCTTTGCTGCTCAGCGTGTTTCTTAAGAGTATTGTTTTCTATGCTCCAACTGCCGGAATGCCATGGGTTGCGAGGAATAATACCTCATGGCGACCTTTTCACCCCGGCTTTTTTCTATCCCCTCTCCTCTGCTATTTTTAAATCAGTGTTTATTTTCTATTGAATTGTATGAGTTCTTTATATATTTTATTGGGTTGTCGGAAAAGTCATGATGTATTTTTTCTATGTTTTTCATTGCAAAAATGCGTCATGACTTTTCCAACAACCCAATAGTTTGCTTAGTAGCCCCTTATGGGATATATAGTTTGCAAATATTTTCTCCCATTCCAAGATTAGCTTTCATTTGGTTGATTGTTTCTTTGGCTGTGGAGAAGTTTTTTACGTAGTTTGATGCAATCCTACTTGTTTATTTCTGTTGTTGTTTGGGCATGTGGTATCATATCTAAGAAATCATCGTGAAGAGCAATGTCAGAGAAATTTTTCCCTATGTTTTCTTCTAAAGTTTTAGGTCTTACATTTAAGTCTTTATTTAACACATACCAAGTTAATTATGAGAATAGTGTAAGACTGGGGTCCAATTTCATTCTTTTACTTGCGAGTAGCCAGTTTTTCCAACATGGTTTATTGAATAGGCTCTTTCCCCATTTAGTTTTCTTGGCTCCCATGTGAAATTTTAGTTTGACAATATATGTGTTGTTGTTGTTTTTCTGGGTTCTTGATTCTGTTCTATTGATAAAAGTTTCTGTTTTTATGCCTGTACCATCTTGTTTTCTTTACTAGAGCTTTATAATAAAGTTTGAAATCAGAAATTAGATGCTTCCAGCTTTGATCTTCTTTCTCTGGATTGCTTTGGATATTTGGGGTCTCCTGAGGTTCTATATGAATTTTAGAATTGTTTTTTTTTTCTATTTCAATGAGATATGTCATTGGAATTTTGATACATTGGAATTTGTTACATTGAATTTATAGTTTTTCGGTAGTATTGACATTTTAATAATATTTTTACAATACATAAATATAGAATATCTTTCCATTTTTGTCCCTTCTTCAATTTCTTTTATCAATGTCTGATAGTATTCAGTGTATAGATCCTTCACTTCTTTGGATAAATTTATTCCTAAACGTTTTATTGTTTTTGATGCTATTGTAAGTGGAATTATTTTCTTTTTTTCCAGATAGTTTGGTGTTAGTGTAAAGAAACAAAACTGATTTTTGTATGTTAATTTTATATCCTGAAACTACTGAATTTGTTCATTTGTTCTAATAGTTTTTTTTTCTAGAGTCTTTAGTATTTTCTATATATGAGATCATGTCATCTGTAATTAGAGACAATTTTACTTCCCCCTTTCTGACTTGGATGCCTCTTATTACTTTTTCTTTCCAAACTGCTCTGGTTATGACTTCCAGTACTATGTTGAATAGGAGTGATAATAGGGGGCACACACCTTAGTAGGATCTTACTGGAAAACCTTTTAACCTTTACCATTCAGTGTGATGTTAGCTATGGTTTGCCATGCAAGACCGTTGTAATGTTGAGGTATATTCCTTCTCTACCCAATTTATTGAGAATTTTTATGATTAAAGGATATTTGCAAATGCTTTTTCTGCAATCTATTGAGATGATCATATAATTTTAATCATCTATTCAGTTAATGTGATACATCATATTTGCTTATTTGCTACTATTGAACTATCTTTGTATTCCAAAGATAATTCCTGCTTGATCACGGTATATTATATTTTCATTGTACTATTGAATTTGTTTTGCACTAAGGTAGTCCAAGAGCCTGGGTCTGTGGGATCCATCCCGGTGCTGGGATGGGTTGAAAGCCTGGGTCCTTGGTAGTAGGCCTGGTACCGGTCTTAGTCAAGAGTCTGGATTCATGGATGTCTGCCTGGATGCAGGGTTCATGGAGACCATTTGGAAGTTTGAGACATGGGAGCTTCCCAGGGCTGTGGGAGCCCATCAGGAGTCTTGTGCCAGAGGAGCCTCCCAGGGTCACAGAAGCCAGCAAGCACTGGGATGAGATGGGATCTTGGGTTGGCAGGAGCCTGCTGGGAGACTCATGCTTTGGGAGTGAGCCAATGCTAGATTGGGCCAGGAGCCTGAATCTGTGGGAACTTGCTGGGAGCTTGGAACCCCAGGGGTCACCCAGAGCACAGGAGTTGGCTGGCATTATGGTAGACTGGAAGCCTGGAATTGCTAGAGTGCTCCAGGGTCCTACTGTCATGGGAGTCACTTGTGGCCAAGAGAGTTGATAGGTACCAGAGTGAGCTGAGGGTCTAGGCTCACAAGAGCCCACAAGTAGCCACCTAGGACAATGGGGGCTGGCATGGTGCAGAGGTATCCCAGGTCCGGGGTCAATAATGAAGTCAAATGCTTTATTCTCCTTCCTCCATGGCACAGCTGTCTCTCTGTACTGAGCTGCCCAGGTTTGGGGTGGGGGATTATGGGGATATGTGAATCTATCTTTCTTACCCTCCTCAATTCATCTTTTCTTATTTTTGTGCTTCACCTGGGTGCTATAATCCCTTACCTGGAATCCTTAGCTCTTGTGCATGTATTTTTATGTGTGGATAGTTCTATAAACTGATGTTGGGGGAGGGGTGCAGACATACGCTAGCTACTTCTATGCCACCATTTTGTTGATGTCACTCCTCAGGCAATTCTTAAGGAAGAAAAAAAAATGAAATGTTATCAAGACTTATAAAACTATTACTGTTAGTAATGTAATTGATGTGAGGACTATAAAATGAAAGGATCAAGATAAGCAGCATATATATTAGGAACATAAATATAGTAGTGCTTTCTGGAACATCAAGGAAAATGGGGTTTGATAAATGTGAATTTTTTCCATATCCTAATATTTAAATAGTCGAAGACATATTTAAAACAAAACATTTATGCTTTACAGTGGATAAAACAATGTAGAATACCCAGTATCTAGTTATGCTTCTTCCAACTTATGGATGGAAAGCAGTCATTGGTATAATTAAATTCTCTGGGGGAATATAAAACAATCAGTGTCTGTTTCACAATATGATCAATGGTGATCACACAAAGAATATAAGCATCTTTGGGATACTTGACAAATTCATTTATTACACCCACTACAAAGAGAAAAATATTTAAAGGGAAAGTGTTTTTTGTTTGTTTTTCAAAATATGCAACACATCTCAGCTTTATTGTCCTTCAAAATCTATGCTTAAATACACCACATTTTTAAGAAATATATGATTGCATATTTTTATTTTTCATAATTAAGGAGTTGTGACAAAGCGCTTTGAAGGAGAAGACATAGAGATAGAAAAGTGATAAATATTTTATGAATAAAGGATAAATGTCATGTTCAATAATTAATTGTAGATAAACAGTAAAGAAATAAAGACTGGAATGGAAATTAGGAGACCATATTCTGATTTCTGCTAACCATTGAAAAGCCACCATACAAGCATATTTTCCATTTCTTAATTTAATTCTCCATCTATAAATCTGTCCAAAGGTGACTGCATCAGGACACAAATCTGGGCACTCAGTCTTGGCTCACCCACCACCCAGCCACGGGCGCCTAGTCAAGCCCTAAACCTCCCTAAGCTTTCCTTCCTTCAGTCTGTTTAACTCAACAAGTATTTATTGAAAGTAAATGGATTAGATTCTCAGAAAACAAAAGTACTTGCCATCAAGAAATTTCCAGTCTATTTAAAGGGGAGATGAGTCAATTGTCTGCCTACCTGTAATGAGATTTTGATGAAATTGCCATCAGCTGTTACTGCTGGTAAAGGTTTTCCTCATTGTGAGGATCTGTACTCTGTCCGACACAGCACCAAAACAAGCATTCAGATGGCAAACAGAATTGCTTAGAGTCACTTCCACTAACTCAGGAAAAATGCTTCACCTCTCCAATTTTGAATTACCAGAGCTATAAAACATGATGATAACTACCTTGCACTCTTGTTTTAAGAGCTAAAGCAGCTTTTATTAGTAGTATTTATCATTATCATCATTGCTATCATCATCATCATCATCATCATCATCATCATCACTATTCTTTACTCTTTGAACCAGATTTGGATGATGAAATTTGTTAATATCTAATCATTGCTAAATTAACAAAATCTTGGTTGTGTCAACGACCAGCCATGTGACCTTGGGCACATTATTTGCCTACTGGTAACTTCATTGTGTCTGTTTCCTTGTCTTCAAAATAAGGATGGTAATATTACTTACCTCATAGGATTGATGGAAGGGCTAAATGAAACAATACTAATTACTGACTACAGTATCTAACACATGGTAAGTGTTCAAAAAAGGTATTTGATTATTAATAATAGTAAACTTGTTTATTTCTTCCTTCATTCTTTTTTGAAAAATAGCAAAAAAAAAACCCAAACAAATAAATGGTAGTTATTATTATTAGTAGCAATAATATATTTATTAGCAGCATGAATTGCTGAATTTTCTTCAGGGAGTGACATGGAATTAATAACAGTAGACCTCAATAGTGAGATCACGAAAATGGTTATTGTAATGGGAAATGGTTATTGTAATGGGAGGGATCTCATTAGGTTTAGTTGTTCCTTTATTACTTATGTAGAATTTCTCACCCAATTGAAGATGATATTCTACCAGGAAGAGTATCCCTTTGCTAAGAAAATGACCCCCTAAGGCAGACAAACTGTAGGTAACTAAATGAGAGAGACCTAGAAATGGCAGTAGGGGTGGAAGGGAGTCTGAAGGTTTTGAAAAGCAATAAGTGAAAAAAAAGAAAGTGACAGTTCATGCTGGTTGGAGAAGAAAGTAATACTGTCATACAGGGAGGAAATAGAAAGTATTTCTGGGAAGTAAAGATCCACTGATGATATGAAGCAGCTGTGTGGAGCCTGGGAGACTATGAGGAGTGTCAAGACCATCAACATGAATAAATTGGAGGTCAGGGGGTCACGCTGCTCATCAGTCAGTGTCACCGGTGATGAATGTTTCCAGGGGAAAGGTCAGTGAATGAGAGGTGACTGGAGTATTCCAGGGAACAGTGCCCTTCTGTCAAACAGGAGGTTCTTGGAATACTGACACGTGATCGTTAAACCTGCCTCGTCAGTGAACAAGGGCCCAAATCAAATCAGAGTGAAGATGCTGAGAGTTTTCATAAGCTGAAAAAAAAAAAAGAATCAAAATTAAATCTTTCTACTAAACTATTGCTTGTACATAATTTACACGAAAATGCCAATTGTTTTTTTATCATGTATGTCTTTTTTTAAAAAATAGGTACATGCTATCTAAACAAATGCAAGATAAGCCAGCTTTTGCTTTGTTTGGTAAGTGGTTAGATATTTCTAATGAAAATCAGTTTGTAAAGCAATGGAGGCAATCTCAGGTCGAGAGCTCTGCTGACTAGGGACAATGCCAAGAACTAAGCAAGACTCATTTTTAAATGGGTGCATATTATTTGTGTGAATTGGACTGACTTAGTTTATAGAGTCAGAGAAGATGTACTAACTCATCTTTAGATCAAGCGCAAATACACGTATCAGGCAAGGTATGATAATGTGCAGAATAGGCAGGAATCACACAGACCCAGTTCTAAGAATGATTGTTATAATATCTGGGCAGCTCAGTCCACATGATTTCATTTTTCTGAGGCATAGTTCCTAAACCTGAAAAATGGGGACAATAAACTCTGTCTCAGATTTGCTGTTAAAATTAAACAAAATGATATATACCATACCTAATAAATTGAGAGGCATGTGTTAGGTCATCAATAAGTGACTGTGTCTTTGTATGCATGTGTATGTATGTCACAAAATTTAGCATCATCTCATTTTAAATCTTAGCACTAATTTTTATGCATGATATTTATTCTTTCAACAAATATCTGTCAAGTCTGAGGTACCATTTAGGTGCCAGAGATACAGCAGTGACCTAAATAGCCAACGCCCCAACCTCCTAGACCTTATATTCTAGTGAGAGGGAAGCAGGTGATAAACAAATAGGAACATAGTGTGATTATGCTAACACATCAAGGTCCATGAGATGCAGAGTGACATCAGAGCAAAGCTGGAAAGGGCTGTAAAGTTTAGAAATATGTATTCAATTGCAGCTTTAGAGGAAGTGGCCATCAGTGAAAATATAAACTCTGTACAAAGACATGTACAAATATAAGTGAGGGAGCCGTGTGTGCACGAGGAGAAGTCCATTTCAGGCAGAGGGAAGAATTCGCGTAAAGGCCTTGGGTTGGGACACTCAAAGAGAACACAGTGGCTGAGGCAGGACGAGCGAGTGTCTGCAGTCAGGGAAGGGGTGTGGCTTTGTGCTCTGAGGAGATGGGGCACTCCCGGCACAGGAGTAACAGATAGGGATTGACTCAATGTTTCAGGTACTCTTTTAAATATGTCTTCAGGAATCTCTTAAATACCCACAATATCCAGTGAAGAAAGTGCTATTCTTCTTGCCATGATTCAGAGAAAGAAATGGGGACTCAGAGAGGTTAGGTAATTGACCAAGGCCATGTGGGTAGTTAGTGGTTGAGTGAGGTTTCAAATCCAGGCAAGTTCAGCTGCACATCCTATACTGTTTTTTGGTTTTGTTTTTCAGTTGTGTCCATTCTATTCCTTGCTGTGTCTAATTTGTACCATTGTTCTGTAGTAATATTTTTTGTTTTATAGTCACGATTTTCAACCCATTTTCTCAATTTGTCATCTCACTGTGCAGTGCTTATTTATTTTAGATTAGAATCTTAAAAAAATTCTAATCTTTAATGAAATATTCTTTAGGAAGGCACAATTTTCCTTGGGTTGTCTTTTATTTTTTCCAGACTATATTTTCCCTTGGTCTTTTTTATATCGTTTCCCTCTCTTCTTTCCATCCTTCCCTCTAGTCCTCTTTTTATTTTCCTTCTTTCTAACTTACATCTTACCTGACTTCCTAACTTTTTAATTTTCTAACTTTCTACCTTTTTCTAAAATAAATTAGGTATTTCTCATGTGTTATATCCTTTATACAACAATGTTTTTGATCATAGCCCCCCCTCCTCTTTTTAAAATTTTTTTTTGGTCATTCATCCTAAATGAGAGTCCATCTAATTTTCTGTGGCTCACCACAGCAAAGGATGGTCTCCATACTTTGGAAGCTTATTAGAAATATTCCACTTCAGGCTCTGCTCCAAGATCTGTATTTTTGCTGGATCCATAGATACACTGATGTCCAAAAAACACTTTTCCTGCATAAATGGGGACATGGCATAGGACTTATGAGCCTTACTGTCCACTAGCCTTTTAGGATTTTCAGAATTACAGCTGCAAGATGGTTCAGCTAAAAAGGTAGTCCTATAGCCATCATCAAAAAGAAATTTACCAAGAAAGCAGAGTAGGAAACCCTAGCCTCTGTTCTCCACAAGATTAATAATTAGACAGCTACCCAAGAATGAAAACAGTTCTTGGAAAGTTTAAGTGTCTACTTCCAATGATACAATGGAAGAAAAACCTAAGCATAATCACACAAAACGGGAAGGAAGAATGACACAGTTTTATCCATAGAATATCCTAAAGCCTCCACCAAATAACTTTTTAGAACTATTAAATTCAGTAAAGTTTCAGGATACAAAATCAATATACAAAAATCAGGTGCATTCCTATACACTAGCAATGAACTATATGAAAAAGAAAGGAAGTAAATAATCCCATTTCCAATAGCATCAAAAACAATAAGATACTTAGAAATATTTAACCAAAGAAGTGGAAGATCTGTGCACTGAATACTATCAGATATTGAAGGAGACACAAATAAATGGAAAGATAACCAATGCACATTGATTGGAAGAATTAATTTGGTTACAATGTTCATAATGCCCAAAGCCACTTACAAAATCAATGCAATCTCAATGAAAATCCCAATGGCATTTTTGCACAGAAATAGAAAAAAATAATCCTAAAATTTGTATGGAACCACAAAAGACTGCAAATAGCCAAAACATTCCTGCAAAAGAACAAAGACAGAGGCATCATACTTCCTGATTTTTAAACTATATTACAAAGCTATGATAATCAAAAAAGAAATGTGGCACTGGCATAAAAACAGATACATTGACCAATAGAGCAGAATTGAGAATTTAAAAATAAATTCTTGCATATGTAGGCAAACAAGGGAAGCAAGAATACTCAATGGGGAAAGTATAGCTCTTTAATAAGTGGTGCTGGGAAAACTGACTACTCACATGAAAAAGAATGAAATGAATGCAAAAGTCCCCTATCTTATACCACCCACAAAAGTCAACTCAAAATGGATTAAGAATTTAAAAATAAGGCTTGAAACCACAAAACTCCTATAAGAAAACACAGGTATAAATCTCTTTAATTTTGGCCTTGGCAATGATTTTTTTGTATATAATACCAAAAGCATAGGTCACACAAGCTAAAATAAGTAAGACGGCATCAAACTAATAAGCACAGCCAAAGAAACAATCAACAAACTGACAGGGCAACCTGTGGAATGGGAGAAAGTATTTGCAAATTATATTTGATAGAACTGCAAATCAGATATAGCCCCCATATTATATCTGATAAGGGGTTAATATCCAAAATATATAAGAAACTCATATCAATCAATAGCAAAAACTCAAATAACTAGATTTTTTAAAATGGGTAAAGTACCTCAGACATTTTTTTTCCAAAGAAGACATACAAATGCCCAACAAACACTTGAAAAGGTGCTCAGCATCACTCATCTCAGGGAAATGCAAATCAAAACTGCAATGAAATGTCACCTCACAACTCTCAGAAAAGACAAGTGACAATAAGTTTTGGCAAAGCTGTGAAGAAAAGAGAACACTTGTGCACTGTTGTTGGGAATGTACATTAGCACAGACACTAGAAAACCATGTGGAGGTTCCTCAGAAACTTGAAAGTAGAACTACCTTATGAACTAGCAACCTCAATTCTTATCTGAGAGAAATGAAAACAGGATATTGAAACGATATCTGCTCTCCCGTGTTCAATGCAGCATTATTCACAATAAGCAAGGCATGGAAACAACCTCAATGTGAACTGACAGTGAATGGATGCAGAAAATAGGGTGTATATACAGCAGAATACTACTCAGCTATAAACAGTAAGAAAATCTTGACGTTTATAGCAACATGAATGAAACCGAGGGGTATTATTCTAAGTGAGATATGTCAGAAAGAGAAAGGCATAGACTGTACAATCTTACTTGTATGTGTAATCTAAACATGTCAGATTCACAGAAGCAGAGAGCAGAATGGTGGCTGCCAGCCACTGAGAGGTGGGCGGGGGAAAGAAGACATGTTGGTCTGGGGCCGGCCGAGTGGCTCAGTTGGTTAAGAGCTTGCTCAAGAGTTTGAGCTCTGAGCAACAGCGGTTCGAGTCCAGCCCGAGCTGAGCAGCTGCTGAGCTGCCAACAGGTAGCAGGATGGCTCAGCTAAAAACAAACAAACAAACAAACTGACATGTTGGTCAGAGTGTAAAATGTCCAGTTATAAGAGGAGTAAGCTCCGAGGACCTAATGTACAGCACGCTGCCTGTAGTTAACAGGACGGAACTGTATGCTTGGAAGCTGCTTTGAGAGTAGATCTTAAATGATCTCACCACAGCAGCAACAAAGTGGTAATTATGTGAGGCTCAAGGTGTGCTGAATAACCTTATGATGGTAAATATTTCTCAATATATATGTGTTTCAAGTCATCACACTTTACACTTTAAACTTACACAATGTTATTTGTTCATTATACCTGGGGGGAGGGGAAGAAGAAATTTATCTAAAGGAGGCTTTCTAAATAAAAGTGGGACCATTTTTTACCCCCGTTCTCTTATTCTGCTCACATAGAAACATGGATTTCATAAGTTGTATTCCACAGCTTACATTACTTCTAGAATGCTTTTGGTGTTTGCTTCACTAATTCTTTTTTCCTGGAAATGTACATTGCAAGGATGCAGTTAGTCACCATTAGTTCCTTTCTTTAATCCTCTTTCTTATCCTGAGTTGTTTTCCTTTTCTTTTTTTAAATGGAAGTCACTAAATAGTCTTAGAACAATAAGAACTGATGGAAAGGAAGAATGCCATTCTCTATCCTTCTAAAAAAAAGTACATACAGTTTTTTAGTCTCTGAGATGGGCAGAAAATGGAGGAGAAATAAAGTCTCCTTCCCTCCTTCTAGCCCAGCGGGTTTACTCCATTTCTGATGTCAAAGTATGCACTGGAAACCAGCTGTGCTTCTTAGGTCACCGCTATAATTAGAACATCTTCCAGGTCCTGGCAAAATCCAACTCTGAGAATTAGCTTTCAGTGTTCTCACGAGACTAGCAGAAATTCAAATACCTGCCCAAATTACAAACTGATGTAGGCAAGAGCCAAGGTGATCACACACACACACACACACACACACACACACACACAGAGAGAGAGAGAGAGAGAGAGAGAGAGAGAGAGAGAGAGAGAGAGACCCATTTAATGCCTTTCTACTAACATACTCTACACAGTTTAAGCAAAATCTGAGGAGACTATACAGTGACATTAGTACCACTCCCCATTTCACATTTCACTGTCATTTTTACAGCTCATGTGGTTCCACATCTTCTGATTACATTCCCAGGTCTCAGCCACCACAGATAGCTACAGATCACCTTCTTTCCCTAAAGCTTGGCCATGGTGTGCTTAAATCTGGCACCCTCCCCCTTGAGCCCCAGGTGTTTGCATCCTGCTGTGAGAGATTGTGAGCCACTGGGTGATGGACAGCTGCAACCTCAGTAAAAAGAAAAGACCAGTGCAGTCTCTGCTACTGAAATCTTTGATGGGTTTGTTCATGTTTTGAGCACAGGGAATACGTTTCTCTTTCCAAAATATTTGCGTGTCTTCCTTTTATTTCCTGGAGTGGGGGCCCTCAACGTACAGAGTATGGTGCGGCATCCAACTTATAAAGTCAGAAATAGTTTTGTTTAATCTAAAATAATTTAATTGCGTTCATTTTATGTAAATGTTTAAGCCACAGTAATATTATTAGAATCCAGACCAATTGCTCTGTGATTCCCAGGCCGCCATTACCTGCTTTTACCATATAGTATTTTACTGTGAGTCCTGTAAGTCTTATAGATCCTGAAACATTCAAGGACTGGAAATAGCAAATGAGAACTTGGGGGTGCATTATGTCAGCCAAGTCCTTATTGTACTTGGAAAATTTAACTTAGTCAAACCACATAGATGAAACCCATGCATATTCAACTGCCAAAAAGTCTGTTTGTTTTAAATGGCTTTTATTTCCTCTAATAACACTCCTGGAATATCACTTGTGGTATATTCACTTTTTTAATTGTCATATTTTTAGTTTTGGATGTCCTGAAGATCTCTATAACTAATTAGTCCTCTGAGCATATTGATTATATTCATTTACCTTTCCTAGTTCTAAGGACAGAAAAAAAAATTGCTGAAAAGTTATTCTAGAATACTGCACAAAGAAAATAAATTAAAATTTAAAAAAAGAGTTAAAAGTAACCAAATTCTCTATGTAAACCATAAACTCTTATTGCCAATTTTAATATATTCTAATAAATTATCCTGTTCTTAAAACTGTGCCCACAGATATTTTTTTCCCTCCCTTCAGTAATTTTCTTTTATATTCCCTGCAATTTAACATGGTGGATATGTTAATATTGCTAACAGGCTTGTTCATAATGCCTGACTATCTTGTAAAAGGATCTGGTCTGCAACAGCTCAGTCTCAGAGCTGTTTATAAAACAGGAAGTGCTATGGGTCAATTCAACAAGCATTTAATGTTAACTAATTAATCCAGCAATAATTATGCCATGAGAATTCTATGCCAGGCCTGTTTGTTGGACTCTAGAGAGTCAAAAATGAAATGGCGGTCATCCTGAGCTCATTGACATTGGAATGCGATAAGAATATCAATAATATTGAGGTGTCAAGGCAAAAATATTACCACTATGCATAAAGCATAGATCTGTGCCCTGTGGTGCACACAAAAATGCAATGTGTATGTGTGTGTGTGTGTGTGTGTGTGTGTGTGTGTGTACTTATTTATTTATTTATTATTATTGTTATTTACTTATTTTAACTTGCATAGTTTACAATCCCATCGGGTAAATTAACTTTATACTTAGTTGAAGAAGATTGGATTTTCCCCCTAGTAGATCCTATCTCCTACCAGAGGGGAAGAAAGCCAATAAATGGATATCATTTTTGTTGTTGTCTTTGCCTCAGAGTATCAGTATTTTTGCAGAAATTCTAGAACAATAGATGGTAAATGGTTTAAAGGGGGGAAATCATATTAGCTTGTTGGCTGTATCTGTCTCAGAAAGCTAATTATCTTATTGCATTCTGGTGTTGTTATCCACAGGCTAATTTTAATGCCCTGTCGGAGACCTCTATCTTTAAAGGGGTTTGGTATTTCTGGTATTGATCAGCAGCAACAGATTTGAAGTCTGCATTCATTTCCTATTACTGCTGTAACGAATTGCCACAAATTTAGCAGCCTAAAAACAACCCAGAAATGCATTATCTTACAGCGCTAGAGGTAAGATACCTGAAATGGATCTCACTGGACTAAAATCAAGGTGTGGGCTGGGCTGCATTTCTTCTGAAGGTTCTAAGGCAGCGGTTCTCAACCTTCCTAATGCCGTGTGCGACCCCTTAATACAGTTCCTCATGTTGTGGTGACCCCCAACCATAAAATTATTTTTGTTGCTACTCTATAACTGTAATTTGGCTACTGTTATGAATCGTAATGTAAATATCTTTTTGTTTACGGATGGTCTTAGGCGACCCCTGTGAAAGGGTCGTTCGACCCCCAAAGGGGTCGCGACCCACAGGTTGAGAACTGCTGTATCTAAGGGATAATCTGGCCCCTGTCTTTTCCAGCTTCTAGAGACTCGCTGCGTTCCTCAGTGTGTGGACACTTCCTCCGACTTCAAGGCTCCTAACACAGCCTTTTCAAATCTCTCTGATTCTGGTCTCTTCTTCTGCCTGTCTTCTAATTTGATGGACCTGCTTGGAGTTAAGGTAAAAAATGCAGGATAATCTCCTGATCTTTAAATCAGCTAATTAGTAAAATTAATTACATGTACAGCCTTAAGTCCCCCACTGCCATGGAACCAAGTTATTCAGAGGTTCTCGGAATTAGGACACAAACATTTCTGAGAAGCCCTAACTCTGCCTACCACAGAGATTTGACCAAGAACCTCTGGGTCCTCTTCTCTTGACTATGACGTTCCACTGGTTTTGGCGGCCTCTCAGGTACACTTATATAACTACCGTGCTGGGTGGAGGGTCATCCAGGACCCACATAAAAAGGTCTCTGACTGGAGCATGAAATGAAGGGGAGCTAGATTTATCTTGACACTTTCTTGCACTATTCACCTTCTGTCGTTCCTGAACCCTCTGCCAAGGCTTGTCTACCCCCTTCCTCGTTGTGCTCGTCATGTTTACAGGCAGCAAGAGAACAGCTGTGAGTCCAAAGTCGGGCCTTGGGGAAAACAGCAGTGCCTTGAAGCCTAAGTGGAACTGATTTCCACGGAAAAAGTTGCTTTTTTGGGAATAACGTTTAAGACTGGGAAGTGTCAACTCTCATCAGCACCTGCTCTTGTTAGTTTGTCAGTTTTGGAGACGGTTGGCTTGATTTTTTTTTTTTTATTATAGCAGCTTTTTTTTTTTTTTTTTTTACGTGGAGTATCCTCAAATGAATTAAATGTGACATAAAAAATANTTTTTTTTTTTTTTTTTTTTTTTTTTACGTGGAGTATCCTCAAATGAATTAAATGTGACATAAAAAATACCTAACTTAGTATAGGAAGGAGGCTTCACGAAGTAATGATTTTAAAGTACCATGAAGTGAGGATAATTAAGCTTTGTGGCAAGAAAGATACCCAGTGTGGAAATTTCTAATATTTCTCCCAATAGCTCTCCTCATGGATATACTTGTTCGATGTACCAACAAGACTATTGTGGTCAGCTGGGTCATTGCTTCCAGTTCCTCACCCCCTTCCATACATTAGAAGTGTATATCCATGCTTTTCATCATATGACTATGCTATGCTTTCTGGTATGAGCATAATGTGTGTTGTTGCCTTGTTGATGTTGAACTTGGCCATTTTACTTACGTTGGCTAATGGGATGTAGATGGAAATGGCACTGTGTGGGCTATGTAGCTACACCTTCAGAGGCCCTGTTTGTTTCTGCTTATTCTCCTAGTCTCCTGCGTTTTCCATGAGACACACATGTTCTAGGTAGCCTCTGGTTTAAGGAGAGTGGATGACACAGGGAACAGACCTAAGCTCTACCCATAGTCTGCAGCCCAGCTGAGCCAATCTCTTGCAGACATGTAGTCATGTGAGCCATAAAAATATATGTTTATTTCATTACTCACTGGGCTTTTCAGGTTATTCATTATCTACTATTATGGAAGGCCATATCTGATTACTACAATATCTAAGTTATACTAAATGTATTTTCTGTGTATCATTATGTTCTCAGGCATACAAATCCAAATGAATAATTTTTTACTCCAGGGTTTTCCTCAGTTTCCATAGTCAACCAGGTCTCATAAATTACCCCTATGGAATTTCTCCATCCTTGTCCTTATTCACTCATCACTTGCCACTGCTTTAGTTCAGGTCAATACCATCTTTCCCTTTGTAATAGCAGCAGCCTTCTAGCTGGACTGGACCCTGTCAAGCATTCCAATCCATACTTCACAATGAGCTAGAGTAACCTCCCAAAATGCAAGTCTGAGAATGTCAGGCCCCTGACTGCAACGTGTGACTGTCTCTCTATTGCCTGTACAATGTAGGCCAAACACAGTTGTGGCACATACACAGTCCTTCATCACCTGACTTCTGCTTATCTGATGACCTTGTCATTCTCCCACATACATCCTAGGCCCAGGCCCAAACATCAAGTTCCTCTGAGACTCTCAATATGTCACATATCCATATAATTTTTGTCTTTCTTCAAAGACAAAATATCCTTTGGTAGGAATGCCCCTACTTCATGTCGTCATAATGAGCAATTAGGCATGTTCTAAGCCTCGAACAAACTTCTTACATTAGGGAAATATTTCCTGACTTTCTCCAGGCAAAATCAGACGCTCCATTCTTGGCTTTGATAGTCCCTTGCACAGATTATGACTATATTACTTATATTATTGTATTTGAACTGACAGCATATCTAGAGCCACTGTAAAATACTGAGCTTCTTAATTGTTATGATCTTAGGGACTTGAACAGTGCCTGATTGATTACTTTATTCATTAATTCCTTCATTTGTTAAAAAAATACTAATGAGGACTCCATGTAATAGGTGATGCTTTAGGAATTGTGTTTAAAACAGCAAATTAAATGAACAAAGGACTTCTACTGCTTCCATAACTACAGTGTGCAAGCACAGTAGTAAAGATATTACATTTATGACCTAATTTAATTCTCTCAATCACTCAGAAAATTATATAGCATCCTTACTTTCCATGTGAAGACATCGCAGCTCAGAGAGTGTAAGAAGCAGCTAGTGATGTGATTCCTCATTTCACTTAATTATTCTTTCTTCAGTTTTGTTTTCTCACCTAGTATGGGCCAGTAGATGAGCTCTGTAGATGCTTCAGTGACCATGAAAGACACGTTTCAATGGCTTGTTGTTGTGAACCAACTCTGAGACATGGTAATTTAGCATATCTATTTTACCTTTGCTCTCAATTGGGTGGGAAAGGAATTCAGATGATTCTTGTCTTATCTATAGAGTGACAGTTATGGCTGGAAGATCCACTTCCAAATGGCTTCTTTACTCATCTCCTTGCCTTGGTTCACCTTGCCTCTCTCGCCCCTCTCCCCTCTCTCCCTTCTCTCCTCTCTTGCTTTCCCTTGAGATATATCAAACTCCAGGCCTCTCACTACTGCTTGGGCTCCTCAGAGCATGATAGTTTCCAGATCGTACATAAGATTAACTTCTTTCTGTCATGCATATCTCAGCTTCAATGTCAAGACCACAGAGATGTCCTCCATGAACAATTCATCTTGGATAAGTCAGTCACAACCAATTCTTTTACCCAGTATTCTCTACAGAGCATTTATCAATATCTCATGTTTATTCATTCATTTATCCCCCATAAATTCCATTTATTTATTCATTGATTCAATAAATATTTACTGAGCACCTACAGTATATTAACAGCTATTATAGAAGTTTAGCAATCTCCAGGAGGAAAGAAAAAGCCACTAAGATCCCTGATGGTTTAAAGTACCCCCACAAGAATGTGTACTCCATGAGAACAAGAATCTAGTCCTTCTTGCTCATCATTATATACTGAGAGCCTAGAAACATGCCTGACATGTAATCAATGTTCAATAAACATTTTTGACTGACCAAATGAACAAAATTACAAGGTGGTGCTGCTCTGAAAAGGGACAAGAGGAATCTTAGGGTGGTATGAGAGACACAACAGAGGAACTAACTTATTATCATTTGAAGGTCATGAGAGAGCTCCTTGCAGAAGTGACATTGAAGCTGAGGATTACAGGATGAGGTGAAGTTGGTGACAATGGCAACATCAATGGATACAGGCCTTTCACTGGAGTGATTTGCATCCGGGTGATAGAAATTAGATCTGAGAGTCAGGGGAAAGGGGAGAATAATGGAAAGGCATATGCAATATTCTCACTGGGGGGGTTGGAGTTAGGATAAATATTTATTTTTATATTAAAATTATTGTAACTTTATTTTGAACCCCTAGCTATTGAAACTCTATCTTATATAGTAAGATGATTTTCATGACCACCACAGTATGTTGACTTGTCAATGACTGCTTTTTCAATTGATGCCTCCAAATGTTAAACCTGTTTTTAAATTAAATTTAAAATAGTTTCTTTAGAGGCCCACCTAGTAATCCTTTAATCATAGATTCAAGAGGTACTGGAATTTTACTTAGGATTTCAGCAGCTCTTTAATATTACGTGGAGCATGTGTATTTCCGTTACTATCTATTCACAGCCTCTACTTGATTCTCATAAGTCCTGCGTGGTCTCACTGATTCTAAGACTCCAATTTCCTCCCTGTCCTTGGGATGTGTCCTGTGTTGAAAATATGACAATCACTCTGACTCTGCTTTTTCAGGGTGATAGCAAAACATAGTATTTCAAGATTTATCCACATTTGGTTTTGCCTCAAATAACATCTCACTGCAATAACTTTTAGTTTCAAAAATAAGTAAGTTCATCTATAAATTATGAAGCCACCAGGAAATATATAACATTTATATATTTATAAGTGTAAGCACTCAGACACTTGGTTATGTTCATGCGAATGTTAACACTTAATAGTACAACAAACAAATCAGAACTTAACAACCAGAAGTTTTAACAAAATCAAACTTTATGTTACTATGTGTGACCTCATCAGATCTGTGATCCTTGTTCTCTATTAGGTGGGGTCAACAAGTCTGCTCTCCTGATGTTTTATTCCATTACAAGAGTCTTGTATTAAGGTGGCACTGGACTCTCACTGCCCCCTTATACCTGTGAACCATGAGCGATCTGGTAAGTTAGGGAGAACAAATTAGGTAGGCAGAAATCAACCCACTGCCCATTTAGCATTAGAATCTGGCCTCCAAGAACCTTGTGTTTTAGGCCATTTTTGTTCCCAATGGTATGTTTACCGGTAAAGACTAACCCCTTGGGCAGCATAGTGCTACGTGTGATGAGGTAAGCCCTGATGCTAGGGAGCAGTCTTATGTTAACATACAGTGAGCCATGCTTTTCAGCAGCTCCATCAATTGTGTGAATGATAGTTTAATCTCCATATGACAAGCTCATTTATACATCTCTTAACTGATTGGACGGGAGATGGGAATATCATTTGTTGAGACCCTTCAAATATCAAGATGGTAGAGAAGTGTACATATGGCGCTTAAATTCCACAAAACTGGGCTCCTTGTTCTTGTTTTACTTGTTACAAAGTTGTATTTTCTCAGGTAAACCAATTAGACTCCCTGAGCCTGTTTTTCAGTCACTAAACTGAGAGGAGTAGGCTAGATTAATGACTTTCATACCCTAAGTTACCCACAATCCCAAGAAGAGAAGTGGAGGAGGACCCAGTGGAGAAGAAGCAACTTTGGAGATCCCACATCTGTTTTAACGAGGGTAGCCCTACTTCTAGCACATATTGAGCTTTCCAATAGGACTTTGCAACTAAACATTTGAAAACCATTCCACTAGATGATTTGCAATATTTCTTCCATCTCTGACACAGTGTGGCTCCCTGTAAGATACACAAGTGATAACAGGAATTATGCAGGCTTAGGAAACAAAAACATACCTCAGTTTAGATCTTAACTCTAAAGTGCACAATGGCATTGGACAAAATGAACAACAAGGTTGTTGAAGGGATGGATGGATAAATAGAGATAGATAGATAGATAGATAGATAGATAGATGATAGATAGATAGAATACATAAACAGATTGATAGTGACATGCCACTGTTGTTTACATGAAATGGAGTAGCATATGGGCAATTCCTGATGCCAGGGATCATTCAATAATGACTAAATAATTCCCACTCTCCCCCTTCCCATCTTTCAAAGGGAAAGCCTGTTCAATAACTTCAAATATTTATACAGTGCTTTAAACCGTTTTTACACATGACTTGTCTCATTTAATTCAGGTGATTCTCCAGTATAAGTCCACATTCATTTCCTCCTCTTTAAAGTGAGGAAGCCAGCTCAGTGGTCTGCTCAAGGTCATGTAGCTAATACATGGCAGGCTTGGGGGTGGAACCTGGGCTCTCCAACGCTGCATCTATGTTGGTGCCCCTGGACTAATAAGCCAGCTCTGGATGAGTCATACATATTCGGTTTCGCCTATCATCATCACTTTTTCTGGTTCACCTCACCCATGTGCCTCCTGTAAAATGAAATTGGCAATTGTTTATGGCTTCGGCAGTGGGTTGTTATGTCAGCTCATCTACTGAGGCAGCCATTGTGAAATAGCCTGTGCAGTGACCCCTCATTGTGAAGTCTGGCACCTATGTCATGCTTGTCATTGTTAGCATTAATATCTGCCCTGCTACTCCTGAAATACACTTTCCACGTAGTCACATCAAAGTGTTTGCTTTCAAAGTGACTTGATTTCCAAATATAGGAAAATTACAGACTGAAACGCATGCCTTTCTATCTGTAAACACAATTCTTAATTTTTACTCCAGGTAAATACTATTAAAAACAAATAACAATTCACAGGAGAGTTTTGGGTAACCAAGCTGTTATCTTTTAAATGATGCTGTCTAGAGACAGTTTTTGTTGACTTGATTACAATAAGCCAAATTCCACCAAAAACAACTAAATTCTGTCATTTATTTTTCTAATTTTTGCCCATATAACAGCAAATATTTTCTAGCTAAAAAATGAAACAATCAGAGAAGCTGTGCCTTCTGTAATTATATTTTTATTGCTGGTCTGCTACAAATATAGTTCTTTGAAAAAACATATTTCAAATATATTTGAAAAATATATATTTCTTTGAACTTATACATAGTTTCTTTGTACTTACCCCAAGTTCCAACTAATTTCACTCACCTTTTTTACTCTTTTATTTCTCAAACCACTCATGCAAAACAACTAATAAATAGATAAACAACAATAAAAACAAAACAACAGCAGCACGTACCTTTAAGGCTAGCAGGAAAATACATGAGGGTTATATATGACCTGTTACCTTCAAAACTTGTATTAATTTGTGCCTGTCTTTCTTGCACACCCCACATGCATCCTAAATCAAGTCCTCTCATCTTAATTTTAAAAGATACCTAGAATCTACCTGTCTCACTAGTCCTGCTCTTTGGCCACACCCACCATCAAGGGTTATTTCAGTGGCATCCTAACTGCCCTTTCTGCACTTGTCTTTGTCAACAGTCTCATCTGGACACTGTAGACTAGGCGATATTCTTAGAATGTAAATCAGATGTCATCTTCTTTTGCTCTGAACCCAGCATTGACAGCCCATCTCACTCAATCTAATGGCCAAAATCCTAAAATGGTCTGAGGCCTTACCCATCCCTTGTTACTTTTCTTGTAACACTCTCCTTGGTCTTTTTGCTCCAGGCACAGTGACCTTCCTGTGTTCCACAAATGCACCTGGCGCCAGGTACCGCCTGCCCATCCTCTGTGCACTACCATGCCTTGACTCAGAAAACCCTTCTCTCAGACCTCAGTGTGGCCTGAGAGACCTCTCATCAAAGGTGCCCATTCTGGGGAGGCTTTCTCTGACTGCTCTCAAATTACACATCAGACTCTTTCCCTTCAATCCCTCCTGTTTTCTCTTCTGTGACCTTGCTACCGCAAACAGATTACATATTTCACTCACTCATGCTGCTTATTTTCTGCCTCTCCCACCTAGAAGACAAGCCCCACACAGACAGGACTGTGGCTAGTATGGTCCAGTGTTTTATCTGCAACACCTCAGCCAGTGCATGGTGCCTGGTAGGTCTCCATTAGGCTTTTGTTGACTGAGTGGTTCTCCCTCACATTCACTTTGCAGGTGGAGCCTCGTCAGTAAAAAGCAGCTGGGGCTCTCTGTACTGCATCAGTTTCAGGGTCTACAGCTTGGTCACATGATTTCTAGCAACACTGGCTGTGTGACTTTGTACAAGACAATCAGCTTTGCTTCCCTTTTTAGTAAAAAGAAAAAATGTACACACAAGCCACAAGTAACTGTGAAATTTAAATAGACAGTATATGTTAAAAAAAAGTTTTAAAGTTTGATGTAATGTTTAGGTTGTTATCATTGTATAATTTTTTTTTCTTTTTTGCATTAGCTTTTCACACTAACTTTCTGACCCAAAGGTGTGGATGTTGCCCTCAGCACACTCTAGAGGAGCCCCTTTAATTATAATACCGGAAGATCCAAAACTGTAACGCTTATAAAAGGGGATTTCAAATTGGAAAATGAGTTCAGAGTTGGATATTCTGAAAAGCCACATGGAAAGTCTTGATCTTAGGTCAGGGTACTTTTTGCTAATCTTGCTGATGTTAATAAAGTTATTTCTCTTCTCCCGCTATTCCTCATTCTTACCTCCTACTACATCATTCAGTAACTATTTACCTTTTAGGTTTCAGCCAAAAAACACTTCTTCCACAGTGTCCCTGCTACTTACCACACAGATTATTTTCGATTTATTATTATGTGCATCTATTGGACATCAAATTTTATCATCCTGATATTCCATAAATGCAAAAGGTCACCCAGTGTATGTCTTCTTCAGTGTAAGCACTGCAAGAACATGAATGGTGGGTTTTGCTCCCACTCTTCTAGCACCTGGAACAGTAGCTGTCATATACTACACATTTAATAATTTTTTCAATGAACACCAATGCATTTTTAGAAAAATTAAAAGGTCATAATTTATCTCAACTTTAAATTCTTATAATACAATTTACCTCTCCATAAAGGCATTTTTTTTTACCTTTCATTAGACTATTTGCATACATGGCTTATCTACCAGATTTGTATTACCTATATGCCTGTCAACTTCATGTTATCCACCATATATTTAGTAAGCATCAGCTACAGTAATATTTTGGAGCACATCATGATGCTATTCTAATTTGTCTAATTTGACACATTCTTGCTTTTCTGTTGCATGTAGTAACTCATTGATATCCCTGACCTATCTATGTGTAGGTTATCTTATATTCAAGTCCATTTTAGAGAAGGGGAATCTAAGCTATAGGAAAGTCAAATATCTTGCCTGGAGCCACACAGTAGGAAATGCAAAACCAGAATCTTAACTCAGTGGTGAATTGCCAGGTCTTACATTCTACCAGGAACATAGGGAGACCAGTAAGAAAGTTTACCAGACATTGAAGAAATAAGTGTTTAGTGGTATAGAAATAAAGCTAACTTGATAATTTTGATATATTGTTGTGATTATTGGACTGCCCACTGCATATAATAAAAGTCTTGGCACTGAGTAGTTTAAAAAAATGGTTTAATGAATAATAATTTGATTTTAGTGCATAGCTTGTCTAGACTATTCATATCTCACCCCAATTTAAAAAATGTGCTGTGTATATCTGAGTAGGTTTTACACCTTATAGCCTAAAATCATATATGTATATATGCATATATATATGACTTTATACAATTTCTTGAAGAAATATTATATATATATATATATATACACATATACATACACACACACACACAGAGTCTGATAATTTTATGTTCGCAAACTCATCCTAGAAAAAGTGCTACATAGCTCATGGCTGAATATCGCTATGGTCACCTTCAAAGTACTTCCCTTGGGAAGATATGCACTGACTCCAGCACCTAGTCCACCCTTCAAAGCAATTTTGGAACTCTTTTTTTCTGGAATGGCCATCAGAGCTGTTAGCATATTACCCTTAATGTCCTGAATGTCATCAAAATGTCCTTTGAATATTTCCTTTATCTTCAGGTAAAGAAAGAAGTCACTGGGGGCCAGATCAAGTGAGTAGGGAGGGTGGGTGTTTCAACATAGTTATTTGTTTCCTGGCTAAAAACTCCCTCACAGACAGTGCCATGTAAGCTGGTGCATTGTCATGATGCAAGACCCATGAATTGTAGGCGAAAAGTTCAGGTCCTCTAACTTTTCCACACAACCTTTTCAGCACTTCCAAACAGTAAACTTGGTTAACTGTCCAATTGGTACAAATTCCCAATGAGTAATCCCTCTGATATCAAAAAAGGTTAGCAGCATTGCTGCAACATGTTCACAAATTTAATTGTCAGACCTTGGACCTCATATATACATACATAGGTAGGGGTGTGTGTGTGTGTATGTATACATTTCTATTGTATAGATATAATACTTCTTAAAGAAATTTTTAAAGTTATAAAAATGTATGTATTCAATTTGCATTTAGTTACATTACTTTGCGGGGCACTTTATCTGTGTAAATGACTTCGTTCACAATAGCTTCTTAACTTCAATGTAGTTGCTCTGTGTGCAGTATCTGCACAGTATCTCAAGGGAGATGTTAAATTTCTATAATCAAAAACATAAATGCAGCATGAACAGCCCATATTTTATAGAAATATGGAGCTGGAAAGAACCTTAAAATATCGCTGGCCTCTTCTCAGCTGAGAGAATCGAGGAGCAGAAAGGTTAAGTGACCTCACTGGCATCATACAGAGCACAGGATTCCCAGAGGAGTGTTCAAAACATTTTACCTCTCCATTAATTCTCCTGAGAATTGTTTTATGGCTTGAAAACTCCCTACTCAATAAAAGTTTACTGGCCATGTGTCAAGAACTTTTCTAGGTGCTGGAGTTGTCATGATTTATGAGACATAGCCTGTGCCCTAAAGGATATCACAGTCTAATGGTAAAGGTAGGCACAAAATGTGCTGCAGAATCTAGTAAGTAAAATGTACACAAAAGAAGGACCCATAAGCCAGCCTAGACATGTCAGGGCAGAGGCACTGGAGAGAGCGACCTCTAATCTGAGTCTTAAAGGATAAAAAGGATTAGAAGTTTTCCAGGCAGCCTGGGGAGATGGAGGGGGTTGAGCAAGAGGGCACCTATGCATAGGAAAGGACTAGCTAGGCAGAGATAGACATAAGCAAAAAGACAGTGTGATGTATTAGGGAGGAATTGAGGTGTAAAGAAAATACAAGCAATTCACTGCTGCTAGAGTAGGAAAAATGAAGAGGAGGAGAGCAGGAAGTGAGTCTATGTTAGTAGATCCAAACCTTAAAATGCCTAGGAAGCCATATTTAGAAAATGTGGAGTGACTGGAGAACTTCAATAGAAATTCCACATTTGGGTTTGTATTTATGGAACCCTGGTGCTGGAACAATCTAAGGAGTCAAGATTGAAAGCAGCGTGGTTAGGTAGGAAGTTGGTGTAATAATCCAGTTTTGAAATTTTGGGGGCCATGAGCTAGTATAGAGAGATTGGTATGAGGGCAAATGAGTATAGATATAGATATAGGTAAAAATATAGATATAGGTAGATATACATATATAGATGTATGCATAATGTAAAATATGTATTTCATATATACATAATGTAAAATATGTATTTCACATACATTTGATGTGAAATATTTAGGACTTGGTAAATAATTGAATATGGTTGATGACAGCTAAGTTATTGAGATGACTCAGAGGTGACCAACTCAAGTGGATAGTACAGAATTACATAGAGGTTTATAATAACTGGGACATGGTCAATATATAGAGATCAAAGCACAGTCAGATGAAGGGGTCCAGCAGAGTTTGATGTGGATAAGTGATGGTGGCATGAGCAATACATATGAGCGTGATTATCACAAAACTATGTAATTGAATACCCTGGTCTCGGGACAGTGTACAGAGTAAGAAAAGCATAGTGGAAAGAGGAAGGTGAGGACATGGATAAGACAGAAAAGGTGTTTTCAGAGCTATGAAGAGAGGCAGGTGAGAATGATGTTACAGAATCAAAGAGAATACAGCTTTTCAAGAAGGAGGGAGCTGCCCATCAAATTCAGAATAAAGATGAAAGAAGAAAAAGGTAGAAAATGTCCATTAAATTTGAGAGCTGAGGTTATTGATGGGCAGTAGATTCTTATTACTCATTGTGGAGTGAATGGGAAGGGAGAAAATGGAGATAACAGCTGGAGATGACTCTTTTAAAAACATGGATTAGAGAGGCTTGGAACGGATGATAGCTTAAAAGTAATATGATGCAAAGATGAGATGCTTAAGTCAGCAGATGTTTATAGGCTGAGGGGACTGTTTGCTGCAGAAGAGGTTGAAGATAGAAGAACTTTGGGGTGGAACACTCTTGGAATAAGAAGATCCCAAAGGAGTCAGGGATTGATGAGGTCAAAGGCCTTGATAGAGACAGAGATTGGCTAAAATTAGGAAGAAGGATCTCATTCTCTGGAATTACAGAAAAAGGAAGTGTGTATAGATGGTAATGAACATGAGGATGAGGCAGAGTGGAAAGTTGAGGAAAACTGTGCATAATTATTTCCTAAGTGAACCAAGAAATTGTGCAGTTACTCTCTGTGTGATATTGACTTCACATTGTTAAGCTTCTGTTAAGACAACAGATGAAAAGAGAGATCACAGGATTGGTGGCCTCAGCACTTTAATTAGAAACTTGATTGAATGTGAGAGTGTGAGATTCTCGAAGGAACAAGATTTAGTGTCAGAGAATATACTGTTAGATTTTAAGATTTCTGTTACAATGTTGTTATAAATAAAGATTCAGAAAATGGTGCAGGGAGAAAATAATGAAGTAGACCACAGATGCAAGCAATAAATGGAGGAAGCCTAGGAATTTGGAATTTGGTTACTTGAATGGATTTTATTTTATAATTATTGATGTCTCCTAGATATATATGGTGCAGTCAAGATAAAGCATGGATCTCTAAATCAGGCACAGAACTCTTCAGTATAAATTTGATAGTGGGAGGAGGGTGATAAATGATAAAAATTCCAAAAGTTAGGTGGAATGATCTATGATGGGTTTGGTAAAATGAACATCCTTTATTAGTGAGTGCTGTAGAGGAAGTGATGTCCTCGGGCAGAGCCAGGATTACGAGCATGCAAGGCAATAAAGAAAAAAGTCCATGAAGAAGGTGAGGATGTAGATAGATTTGCTTTCTTTTTCCAGAAAAAATAGTTGAAGGATTGAGAAATAAGTTCAAAATCAAAAGAGATCAGGCTGGAGAAATACAGAAAAGTAAAAGAGTGAAAATGTTCATAAGAAGAAAGAAAGATGTTGTCGGCCATTCCAGGGAAGCAGAATAAACCTTCACCCAAAATTTGGTTCAGGTGTCAATCCTAATGATGTCGTACATGCACCAAGAAGTTATGAAAGGTTTATCACTCACATAATGAGGCTCTCTAGGGAGAGTGGGGTGGGGGCTCCCAAGAAGGATGGCTTGAGATAGCAGGGAAAGAAGACTAATGTGGGGTCTTAGGGTGGTTAGGGATGAGGGTGGAGGTGAGGATTCCCTGCATAGCTGAGGTTTATGGGACTTGATCTTCCCACTGGCATCAAAGGGGAGAGAAAGTAGATTTTCTTATGAGCTAGTCTGGGGGGGGGGTGTGGGTGAAAGGGTGAAGGGAGTGGTGCAGCTTGAAAGCTGTGAGCAATCAAACACCAAATATGAAAGCAAATTTCATTGACAAAGGGATTGCCTTTCCTTTGGTGGCCAAGGATTACATGGATAAGAGATATAGCTAGAAAAGTCCGAGTCAAGTCATTTATGTTCATTACACTTAAACTTCACAAAGATTCCAGTAACCAGGAGCTTTGAAAACAAGAAATCAAGGTGGTAAAGGGCAAACGGTCTAGGGCTCAAGAAAAGATTTCCACCCAAAGGGACAGTGGAGCACTCAACCCAGAGACGAAAGCCTGAATATATAAACTTAGCCAAAAGAAGAGACCTAAGGTAAGATCCAAATGCCAAGGCTGCTGCTGATCAGAAGTTCACAAGTGCTCGAGAATTTGGCTGGAATGAGGCTGCAGGTGAAGGTTATTATTGACTACAGCTTGGAGATGCCAGAGTCATGTCAGGTTTTCAAGATTTTACAGTCTTGTTAGTAAAAAGGAAAATAATTTCTCTGAATCGATAAATGCCACGTCTTACCTGTAGGAGACAACCACGGCTGTGGTTGGAAGGGAGCCTAGAATTATCAAAGTTCAAAATTTAAGACGTCATGCCAAGTTTATAAACCCACATGTTTTATCCTCTTGGTTAATCCGAAGAGGAAAGGGAAGAGATTTTTCAGTTCTCTAAGTCCAGCAGCTGTCTGAGAAGGCTTGAGAAAAGGAGACAGATTCTTATTCTGTGACATGACTATCTGGGCATGAAATGCTGCTGTTCAAAGAGAGCTGAGATAGTAACATAAGTGGAGTTTCGTGTTCTATGAAGTTCTTTACTTTTTATCTTTCCAGAAGTCACAACCCGATTTATTAAATTCCTGCTTTCATTTAGCGATTCTCTGTCTAAGCTGACATCTCAAAACGCAGTGCTATGTTCCAAATATATTTACTGCATAGTTGAAAAGAATCCCCACCAGTGAAACACTGTCAAACATATCATCACTGAAACTGTTAAGTGTTTTACTGAATCATGGAATCTCAGCAGTTTATTTGAGAGTCTACTGCACACATTTGTACCTCAAATATTTTAGCTGTAGGCAGATCTTTATTAACAGTAGATCTAATAATGTTACTGTAGTCTGGAGGGTGGGCAGATTATGCTCATTAGGATGGCTTCTCAATAATGGAGAGCCAGTGTCAAAATAGAAAGCAGAGCAGTTTGAAAATATGACAATATTTTCTGGACACTAAATGATACATAAAGTATTTTATTTATGATCTCTGACCAGCCAAGTGTCGAAACTTCTAGAGCACATAGTCTTCAAAATAGGGTGTTTTGAAATTCCTGTCTTCTAGCACAGTGGTTAAAATCATAGACACTGGAACCAAAAACTTGGGTTCAAATCCTGGTTCGGACAGCTACCAGATCTGTCAGTCATTCATAACAACATTGAGAAGAAAAGCAATAATAATTGGACTTGCCTCATAAGGTTGTTGGGTAAATTAAAAGGGTCTGACATTCATAACATGCTGAGCGCAGAGCTCAGATCACAGCAACAATGTACAAACAACAGGAGACAAATGTGAGCTGTTGTTATTCTTGGGAGGTGATTCTGATAGGTCAGTTTCCTCATCTTTCTGTCAGAGGACTGATCATTAGAGTTTCAGACCTTTCATTGTTTGCTCATGTGCTGAAATCAGGGCAACTCGATACTGTGATAAATCCTCTCAACTGTTGCCACATTACTGTAGTTTTAATTCTTCAGTTACTTCTCAGAATTGGCTCAAATTCTCTGTCATCTTTGTAATTATCACCTAATTCCATAATTAATTCTTGACAGAATTTGTTTCCCAACGCTATTTGCCTTCTAAAACAGTCAGGAATTGGAAAGCAGCAGTATAATTGCCTTGGCAGCATTTTGCTTGGTTTTGTGAATCTTGTTTTGGATATATTCTAAGAAGCAGGTTCCAAGATTTGTAGAATTCAAAACTCCATCTTGGCAGCAAGTGAGTTTGACTTTGCACAGATTGTTAAAGAGGTGAGGTAGTTTGCTCAGCAGGTGAGAAAATTATTTCTGTTAGCCATTATGGCTGTCATGATTTGGTGAAGCAATTCGAAAACCCCTTTCATAATAGCTAAAAGGTTTCCTTGGTTTTCAATAAAAGAATAAGGGGCATTAGTGAAATTAATTTAGTCAAAGGGAAGTGACAACCGATGTAATCATCATTTTGGAGATAGTGTATTATTCATTCAGTCAGTCATTAATTCAACAAAAATGTAGTGGGTGTTTTCTATGTGTCTCTCACTGTGTTGGTCTTGCAATAAAATGGTGAATAAAACCTGGGACTTACACCCACATCCTGCAGTCTAATATACTTTTAAAATATGGTTTTGGATACAATCGATTGGGTTGTTGGAAAAGTCATGACACATTTTTGCAATGAAACACATAGAAAAATACGTCATGACTTTCCTGACAACCCAATATAACTATAATTGAGAAAATATCACTTCTCTTGCTATTACTTCTTATCATGCCCAATATTCTTGTGTATATAATAAAATGAATGTACTTAAATTGGATTTTAAACTCAGAAATTTAGAAATGAAGATGATTTCTGGGGGGAGAAATTTCCTCAACTATTGTATATATTTCTATGGTCAATTGTTCAGTCCCAGTGCCATGTGTAAGAGGGACCATTATTCTCATTTTATGTAGTGGTTCTTAACTGTTCTAGACTGAAAGCTCTTATATGGATTGTGTCTTGTTGGTCTTTATATTCCCAGCTCCTAGATGAACATCTATAAGAGTGGTTCTTAACTCTGGCATGTATCATCTCATCTTCTGTATAGCCTTAATAATATGGCTGTCTGGACCCACTGCAGGACTGCTGATGAAGAATCTTTGAGAGTTTAGACATGTCTATTTTTTAAATAGTCCAAAGAGTTTTCAGTTCCTCAGGGTTGAGGGTTGAGTCCCACTAGAGTAGAACTATTCATTGAATGAGTGAGCGAATGAGTGAGTGAGTGAATGAGTATGTAGCTGAATGAAAAATGGAATCATTGATTTGTATAAAAATCAGGTTAGCATATTTCTTTGATTTGTACAACCAAATCCAAAGCTTTTCTGCAACAGAACTGAAGCTTTATTTAAGTAACAACTCTTCATGCCAACTTTCTATTCTCAGTTATCCAGTTTGTCAATAATTTCCTCTTTCCATAAACCCCTGTATTTCCAAAGGAAATCAAACTGTAAACATTAGAGAGTGAGATGTTTTCTCTAGACTGACTCACAAATTAGAGAAACGATTCACAAGAGCTATTATAGTTGTGGATTTTTCAGGCAAGTAGGGTGAGTTGGAATAAAATCACTGAAATGCCTGGGATCTGAAAATCACTCTTATCCTAGAAGTCACAGACATGGAGAGGAAAGAGAAGCTGGCATTCAGTTAGGGGCCCACAAGTTACAGGAGCATCAATGACTCAAAACAAGTGCTTACAGTAATATTTTATCCAGGAGTCCTCTTCTTGATACCTACTAAATTGGTATAGAAAAATTAGCATTTAAATATAGGGTTTTAAGAAAGAGTAATGTTATGAATTATGTAGATTTACACAATTTTAAATAAAATCATGATTACTTTGCAAACTTTTGGATGTTGAGGACATGCCCAGGATAGGTTTTTTAAAGAATTCTGGTAATATTGAGAAAGCATATGGCTGAGAATAAGCTTTGCCAACAATTTTAAACTCTAAATAATAGCTTTGCAAGAAGTGATTAATTACTGTTTTAATACTAATTCAATTAACTCGATTCATTTTCTACATCACACTGTCTCTAATTAGCTGATTTGCCATTAAAACAGCACATTTGTGACAAGAATTGTAAGGGAAAAGAAAAGGAACATGCTGTCATTTAAATTCAAATGCTAATTTACCATCAGATCCTAGGGAAAGAAATACATTTTGTTTACAAAAAATTAAAAAGGGAGAAGAAGAAGCAAAAAAAAATTACTGCTAGACACTAGTAAACATATATTCATCTAACTATTAATAGCTTCTATAATATGAAGCTTTTAGAATGAATTGTAAGTGTAGGGACAACATTTCAACAATTGGTTCTACAATTCAATCAAATTTAATATAATTATAATATTTTTTCAAAGCACTCTTTCTTCCAATGTTTTTATTGCAGAATACAAACATGTTAATCTAATTGCTAATGATACTCAAGATTGGATCATTTGATATTCAGGGTAGGTGAGCGTCAGACTTCCAGTAGAAACATACATTGGAACTTAATTGAATACTTGACCTCAACCTAATCAGCAAAGTTATTAATGGGCCAGCTTTTATACAAATTGATATTGCTTTGCTATCTTCTTCTTTCCAGTTGTATAAAGGGCATTGTATATTGAATGCCTGGAAAAGGAGTTACAATTAAATAACATCAAGGAATATTTTAGTCATTTACAGCTTACCTTTCTGAACTGTACATCATTTAATATCATAGCCAATATGCCTCCTCTATTCTAATGCTCACAATGAAGTAACATGTTTATTAAATGTGTTGCATCATATATCATTGTTTTGTAATCTCTGAAGAGAGATGCCATTTTAGTGGTACAAATGTGGCTCATTATGTGCTAAAATAACAACAACAAAAAAAGCAAAACAAAATTCAGGATTCCTTTGGAAAGATTAAAATGTCAAACACAATATTCCATTCTAAATTTAACCAAGAAATTAAAGTAGTCAAGTTATATATATAAAACACTGTAATATATCAACAGGACAATATTTATTAGCCTGTCACTTTGCTTTTCAATTGTTTATTAAAATGCTTTCATTAAGGATTTATATTTTCATAAAAAAGAAATTCACTAATAACAATTTATTTCAATTGACATAAGCAATATCAACAATATTTAACTTTAAAAACAAATATGAAAACACCTTCACTTAAAAATTACTGGTCTTTGAAAACACTCCTCAAAGAAAAATTGCCATCAACTCTTATAAGTAGGTAGTCTAGAGGCAAGATCAGAGGCTATAGCACCAAGATAGTGAGAAGAAGATGAAATATAACCAGCTGTCTGATGAAGATTCAATCAGTCTCTCACCTGTTTCCCTAAGTGTGCTGAAAAATGATACTTAGTTTATGGCCTAGCCATATAAAGGCAAATAAAAATTTGGAGGTGAGCGATAGCTTGATTTTTAGCACCACACCTCCCACCTTTTGTAGCTCTTTTCCTTCTTTTTTTTTTTTTTCTGATTTCAACAGACCATATGTCACTAGAGTCCCTGCTTTTCAAGTCACCACCACTGTAGCATACAGGGCCAGATGTGATCCAGCTGCTACATGGGAATCAAGTTGAATGTGCCAAGATCTGCTTTGGGCTGCTTATGAGTATTGGGGAAAGGTAGGGTAGGTAATATGCCAGTGCCAACTGGAATGGATGCACTGGCAAAGCCACCAACAGTTTTGTAAGAGAAGTCACTCACTACTAATCCCCACACCAATTTATTAAATCTGGAACCGCTGCAGTTGTGTTTAGAGCCTTGATAGTAGCCAGTGGACCATAATAAAGTTAAAGCAACAACTACAACACTACCTTTGGCATCATTAGCATTAAATTTGTCTCCCGTATGTCTATAGTGTTTAGTATAGCAATGTACAGGAAAAGCTTTGGAATCGGATATATCAGACTCTCACTAGCAGTTTGCACACTTACTATTTGACCTTGGGCGAAAACACAAGGTGATTACACCTGGGTTTTCTCAGCTCTAAAATGGAAGCACAATAGTACTTTTCAGAGAGGATTGTAGAGTAGGATACAGGAAATAACGGCTATGTTAGTTATAACCTTATTATCATAGTCAGCAGCGATGCTGTGCAGTGAGAGTGCACACCAGGCCGTCCCCCACATTGCCAGCTTCCGTTGCAAGTTCCTGGGGCCCTGTGGTCAATACCAGCAAATGAAATGTGAAGGACAGTGATGTGAGTCACTTCCAGACTGAGGCAATTAAGAAGTAGTGCTTCCTTCCCATCTGTCTCATTCATTCCCTACCAGTGTGACCTTGGGTACCACGTGTTCCAGATGATATAGCCACAAGATGGAGGAGATCCAATAATCTGGGTTGAATTTACATGAGTGGGAAATAAACCACAGACATTCGCATGCCAGTGTATGTTTTTTACAATAGCATAGCCTAGCCTAAACTGATGAAAACGGATCTTTTGCGATAGGAATGGCAAGTATAATTGCTCCCATTTTATGGTGGGAGAAACTAAGCCTCAAAGACTTAAAACAATTTCCCTAAGTTTCCAGAGATAGAGATACTGCCAGAATTAGACTTCAAATCTTTCCATCCCATAGAATTTTTACCATGGAAGGTGAGATCTGAACAATTTAGATCATGATGACCATAATCAGAGAACATGTATGAGGAAGTCTGAATCTATGCAATGCCTTCAGTCAGCTGGCATTGTGTTAACAATCTCTAGATTCACTCATGAAAATAGATGCTTGTAGACTGTGAGTCACACTGTATATTAAGCTCTTGGTATTCTTTGTAAGAAAGGTATATTTTATAGAGTAGGTGTCACTGGATGATAGGTTAATTAATAAAAGATCATCTGCCTCACAGGAAAAAACAAAATTCCTTGGATTGATTTTTCCATTCATGTAGTGTTTCAGAGGCTAAGCTTGTCCCCTTGAAATTGATGTTTAACGTGGTAAATTGATGTTGAAAGAGATGTTGAACATGGATCACTTTTTCCTTCCAGAAATACAATTCAGTAATTCAGTATTCAGGGCAAATGAAGTAAAATTTGTGTCCCTTATTTCTAAGGGAACTGTAGCTTTTTGAGTCCTCCCTCCTTCCTTGATCCCAATGGGATCTAATAGTCATTTTTTTAAAATAAATGACTTGAACTGTGAGGCAAATTTTTACTATCTGAAGTTTACTGATCTCATCGATGTCATCTCCACCCTCCAACTTCTCCCCCCGCACCTCCATTTCTAATTTGCCAGGTGGAACAAACACTATCAGACTTAGAACAAACACTATCAGACTTAGATCATCTCTATGATTTCAAGGAAATTGCTCACATTCTGAATACTTTCCGCTGTTAAGGATTCTTTTTTTTTTTTACAAATTGGTATTCATTATGTTTCCTTTGGGAAAAATGCATTCAAAAATTTTTAAGTTCCGGGAAACATCTTTAGCAAGTTTTATTTTCTTTTTTAACACATATGCAGAGCCCATTCTAACACAGTTTATACGAAAGGATTTGCTTATTTTGAGCCAGTTCTGAAGAACAATATTTTTTTAAAAGAAAACTTTGCTTTTAACAATTTCAGCTGAGTTTTTAACCAGTTCTTGAGTAAATGAGTCATATAATGAGGGCTGAATATTTCAGCAGACCTATCATCTACTTTTGGTTCTTCCAGTATCACTACTTGAAAATAGAACTCACTTACTCTTACTGTGTTTTAATTTACAATCCAGTAATGTGGGAAGACAAAGTTCTCTAGGGTCACTTCTATTTCTAATGCTGTACATTCGTGTGTTCTTGGTGCCTTCATTTAATCTCCTTTAACCTGGATTTGTGTAATATATTCCTAATTAATCTTCTATAGCTAATCTCTTACCACCACCCACCAAACAGTCCCTCATCCTTCAGCAACTTTATTAAGACATAATTTACATACTACACAATATCCCCCCTGCAGTTGTACAATTCAATGATTGCTAGCACATTTATAGAGGTTTTCAACAACCACCACAATTTAGAACATTTTCATAAACCCCCAAATCTCTCTTATACATGTGTACATTTAATCCTGACCCTGTTACCAATCCCATACAAGGGACTATCTGCTATTCATCTTTATAAAATTGCACTTTCTGGGCATTTCATAAAAATTCAGTTCTATGGTATGTAGTCTTTTGTGTCTGGTTTCTTTCACTTGGCATAGTGGTTTCGATTTTTTCCATATTATAGTATGTATCGGTACTTTATTCCCTTTTTGTGATGAGTAGTATTGCTTTATATGGATATTACCACATTTTGTCTATCCATTTACCAGTTGGGGGAAATTTGCATTGTTTACAAATTTTGGCTTCTATGGACCATGCTGCTGTGGATGTTTGTGCAAATGTCATTTGGGGAACGAAGGTTTTCCTTTCCTCTTGGCCAGAGTATTAGGAGTATAATAGCTGGGTCTTATTTAATTTTAACTACTTAAGAAATTGCCAAATGGTTTTCCAAAATGGTTGTATTGTTTCACATCTTAGTCAGCCATAAAGGATTCAGTTTTCCATTTCCTGTCCAAATCTTAGTGTTGTCTCTTTTTCGTTACAGCCATTTTAGCTAGTGTATAATGATATCTGATTGTCATTTTAATTTGCATTTCTCTAACAGCTAATACAGTTGTGCATTTTTCACGTGCTTGGTAGCTTTTGATTATGACATTTTTAGTGAAATATCTATTCAGAGACTTTGCCCATTTTAATTAGGTTGTTGGTCTACTTACGATTAAGTGCAAAGAGTTCTTTATATATTATGGATCCAAGTCCTTTTTTAGAGACATGACTTACATGTATTTTCTTGTAGTCCATGGATTTTCTAAATGCCCTATACCTGATCAGGTTTCTCTGTCTAAAACATGTTCATAGCTTATTTTTATTCCTTATGATAGAGTTTCACATTCCTAATATTCAGTACCTCATCCAATGTGCTTCTACAGCAACCTTACACCCCATTTTCCCCTCTTCTCCCTGTGCTCTGTGCACTCGCCTTATTGGAAGCCCTGAGCGCCCCCCCCCACCAGACACACACACACACACACACACACACACACACCAGAGTACGTACCTTCATAGTTGGTTCCCTTCCTGAATCGCCTCTCCCTCTCTCCCCTACAACACAGTTAACTCTTCTTTTCCTTCATATCTTAGCTCAGCCATCACTTTCTGATCTTTTCAATAAGATTAATTGTCCTATTAAACATTCTCGAACAACAGCTAGTTCTACTTCTCAGTATTTCCCACACTTATTTTCCTTTTATTTATTTTAGGCTAAGAAATCATCTGTTTTGCTTTCCATTATATTCTCAGGGCCTGACAGGGCGCCTGGCACTCATTAAAATAAACAGCTGAGGGATCATTTTCTTAAACATTTGTTAAATAGGGGGTCTGATTATCGTGAGCTGGTAAATAAAGCTGAACATATAATTTCTTTACATTTGCTATGAACCAGGCACCTTGGTAGTCATGGAGGATACAGCGATAAATTAGATGCATTCATGTCATTTTTACACATAAAAATGCAAATAGCCACTTTTTGCATTAACATGATTACAGTCAAAGTACTATCCCTTGAACTGGGCCAGATAATAACTTCTTTCCACAATTTATCTTGACATAAGTAAGGTAGCTTATGCAAGAAAGTATCATCAGACACAATGAATTAATGTTTTGAAGTTAAATTTTAATGTTTTGCAGTTTTCTTGTATTTAAGGTATACATTTGTTTATCTTTCATGGTTGTAAGAGAGATACAAGCACCAGAAAATTATACTGGTTTTATACTGTAAATATTTAAATAATATTATGATAAAAGTAATTCAACCAATGACAAAAGCTGGCAGGTATAATTTTCCTGGAAAATTGTACTTTACAGCCTTGGAACAGGATATATATATATATATATATATATATATATATATATATATATATATAATATTCTATCAGAAGGAAAAGGAGTACAGAAGTAGGCGGAGAAAGAGGAGGAAGGAAAATGGGCAAGGAAAAACAATTGTTATAGAAGCAGATACTGAGGCTGTGTGTATCATCACTCCCAGTTGTCTGCTCCCCTTTGTTAGAGCATCATCCCTGCCTGCTCATTGCCGGGTAACTGTTGGTGCCTTCCTGGGAAACAGTATATCCCTCTGCTCTATTAGCAGCTTTGGTCAGGTGACTTGCTTTGGTCGATGGACTCTGACTGAAAGTGATGTTTATCTGTAGCATGTGTTTGCCAGTTCTCTTGCTTTTCTCCTTTGCCACAAGAATAGCATGTCCCCGGTCAGTGCTCTTCCTTTAGCCTGAATCCTGAAATGAGAAAATATGAGGGGCAGAGCCTCCTAAAGCCCACAGCAACCGGTGAGCGTGAGGAATAAGCCACACAGAGAGTTTGGGGTTATGTCACCTTTATCCGGGAACTGAGGACCAAAATAGGCATCATACATTGTTGAGACTTTTTGAGGCAAAAACCCCAGAGAATTCTGTGTTCCTCCTTTTTAAGTCATTTTATTTCAGTGAACATAAACCACATTAACTTGGTGCACACGTCCATCTGTTTGTGTTCCCTGCATGTAATATACATGCCACATGAAACTAGAACAAGAATAATGAAGAAGTTAAAACAACAGCCACCCCAAAGAACCAACTATTTGTTTTTCCTCAGGTGCTACTGAAGACAGTTAGCTTTCCAAAGTGGCATTTATAAAAGTGGGATACTCCACAGGCATTACTCCAGGCTCAGAGCTGAGCTACCTGTACCCCAGCTTCTGAAAGGGCAAACAGTGTTTGGACTTCAAAAGCTGGAAGAAAAAGACACTGGTTTCTGCAAACTCACAGCTGACTAGATTTATGAAAACTGTTAAATTTGGGTCTTAGGATTGCTTTGTAAAAACAACTTACAGCAAATCTGAGAGCATATTTTTGCCAGTTCTCTAAAACATAGCCTTAGCTAACCTCTCAATTTACCTGAATAATTTTACTAATTATTTTACCTAAATTATTTTACTAATTTCATACATTGTAACTTTATTTTAACTGGAGGCTTTTTTTCAACTTTTAATAATGAAAGGGCATGATCTGAGAAATTCTCAAGACCCATGAAGTCTGTTTCCATCAACCCCTTTTCCCCAAGTGACAAATTTCAATCAAAGGAGAAGGTATGCAGGCCTTGATGTGTTGCAAGCTTCTGTTCCTGGTTTAATTCACAAAGAACATTTATTGGCAGAATGGTGTTAGAATGAGGAGAGAAAACAAAAGCCATGAAAACCAGTTGGAGTTTTGTTAGATTCCTTGGGCTGGGTGAATTGGTGCTGAAATGTACACACAGGTGCACGCATTTTCTTTTTTACTGTCATCGGTTATGTATTTTGTTTTGTTATTGCGTAGTCCCAAGAGAGGCTAATGTTCACTATGTGTGTTTTCTGAAGATGTACTATACCAATGATTCTTAGCTTTTCCTTCAAACAACTCATCTATTTAAATACCTTATCTCCATTCCCTATACCAGCACCTTAGCTTAGCTTTGCTCCTGACCTCCCGACTTATTTTCTTTTTTTTTAATTATTTTTTATTGTGAAATACACATTTTTTAGAATTAGTTTCAGCTGTACAACACAGTGCAATGGTTATACTTTTTACCCCTCGAGGTGTCAACCCCCTCCCCCAATCCACCGCCCCACTTCCCCCCCCATAACATACATATCTATTACAATTCCCTTGACTCCACTCCCACACCATACTCCACATCCCATGACTATATATATATATATATATATATATATATATATATATAATCACTTATAGTTGACATACAATATTACACAACATCAGCTTCAGGTGTACAGTGCAGTCATCAAGCCTCTATGCCATCCATGATGCGGTCTCCCTAGCAAGACATGTGACCACCTGACACCCTACAAAATATTTACATTATTAATTCTATTCCTCGAGCCAACTTATTTTCAATCATCCCCTAGATTGTCTTTCTAGTTCCAATCCCTTTATCAACTTATTCAAAGCCAACTTGTCACGCCACTTTTTTGTTCAAAGAATCTCCTGGGCTCTGTCTGGCAATGTCTCCTGGCCTTCTAGCCCTCCTTAACCAACCTTTTACTTACCTGTTTGATCTGTTCTCCATTCCCTCTGAAACAAACAAACAAACAAACAAAAATCACTCTTCTTGCTGGTCTCTGTACCTTTGGTTTCCTTCGTATACCTTACCTTGACTTCTTCTTCTGGGTCTCTTTCCAGACAAATTCTACTCATATCCCAAGAATTTAATTCATTCATCTTCTTAAAAGCTTCCATGTCATGACAGAGAACATGGATGCCTGGCTAAAGGGTGGCTGTCTGATTCATCTGTGCTTTCAGTCAATTCCATGAAACTTATGGCTGGAAAGGATTGCTGTTTTGTAGAAATCAATGCTGTGTTTTAAATGTTGGTATTGTCTTCTCAACTAGATTGTGATATCCCTTAGGGATGGGCCTTGAAGCCTGCATAGTGTTCTGAATTCCACAACATGCCTCACAGTCTACTGAGACTATAGTGAAAGCTCAGCAAATGCTGGTTGTTTGAGAACCAACAAGAGCACTTTTCCTAGCTTAATTAATGATGTCAAATTTTCATTTGAAGTAATTTTAAGCAATTTTTGTAAAGTTCTTCAATGTTAAAACGCACACACACAAACACTTCATTCCTAATACAGAAGAACATGAGGTGAAAACCAAATGGGTCACACAAAAGTAGATCAGCATAGAATCCTAACAAAGGCAAATCTCTTAATTAGTTCAGGTTAATAGATTTAGCTCATAAATAACCAGTATAGATTTGAAATAATCATTAGACATGCAAACTGTATAACATTAATATTTTTCAATGTGCAAATATAGTTAACACATAGTGAAGTCTATGAAATAGTATGATTTTTGACACTCTGAATTAATCGATGCCATTGGTTTTGTACAATTCCAATATTTTAAAAGCCAAAATGTTTTGTAAGTGACCTAGCCATGATAATTTATTAATAATTTTTATTAAAGTTATTGTTCCCAAATTGCAAAAGCAGGTAAACATAGGGTAACATTTGTGGCAGATTGATTATATTAATGGCCTTAATTCTTTGACTGCTCTTGTAAGAATATCCTGTGCTAAGTAACTTTCATTACTTTCAAGTTCTGACTCTGAGCTTAGCCGTGTGACTTATTTTGTCCGTTGAGATACGGACAAAGAAAAACAATGTAATGGGTTTCTCGCTCTTCTTCTCTACCATGGCCAGGAGAATATTATTAGCTTAGCCTATGGAGAACAGAGCTGAATCACTCTAATCATCCCCAACGAGGTCATCCTAGACCAGCCAGTAGTCGCTAACCCCTGGACATTTGAATGAGCTCAGCCAAGATCAGAAGAGCCCTGTAATCAGTCTTTAGCTAAGCACAGATATATGAGCAAGCCTAGAAAAAATAGTTCACCCAGCCTGCATCAATTGAACCTTGCCACCTTATTTGTGTGACACTGAGGGGTTTTGTTTATTTTACACATGGTATTCTGTTGTCAATACAAAACTAGTAGGCTGAATAATTAATTCATCGTCTGAACTGGGACACATTAACAAATAAAAGTAGATGCTGTGTTTATAGTAAATAGTCCCAGGTCCATACAGATCTGGATGTTTGTTTGGCTTACTTGCAAGTGATCTTTGAGTCCCTTGAAAATGGGTATTTCAATGCAAGTCAAAGAAGCCACATCTCAGTAACTGATTTCCTTGGAAATGGACAATACTAAATAAACATAGTTCACATATGGTGTCTGTTGGTGATATAACATTAATATTAGAACAGGAAACAGATAATTATGTACATTTTTGATGTGAACCAATAGTAAAATTAAATGACTTGAATCATAAAAGACTACTGATATTTGTCCTCAGCGAGGAAGATAATAGGAATTAATTTGTCCTGAGCTAAATTGGACAATTTACATACTGTTTTAAGAGAGCAAGTGCTTAGCTTCTGTTGCCTGATTTAGGTAGAACATGAACTCAGTGATACAAGGCACTTCGTTATGATCTAGAAATTCAGATTTTACAAAAAGTTATTTTGTAATGTCCAATGTTGTTTTTTAATGTAAAACGTTTCAATAATTAAAAACAAAACAAAACGAACAAAACTGTGTAATCCATATGCTAAAAATGTCTGCAAGTCAATTTTTGTTTATTGGCTAACATTTTGGTCTCATACCTCCCACCTAGAGAAATGGATAAGTAGAATACCATCTAAATGTGGATTTCTAAAAACCAAAAGATTTCACTTCGGTCTTGGTTGAAGCCATATGATACTAAATTAAAGATAGCACCTTCTATCGAGTCTCTGTAATGTAACTATTCTAAGTCTTTGATTAGCTTAAGTGCCAAAGAGCACAGGTACTGGATAGCCTGGTAAAAGAAATGGCTCCATGTATTATTCATCTATTACTGTGTGGCAGTATTAACAGAAATTTGTAGTTTAAAACAACACACATTCAATATAACACAGTTTCTATGAATTAGGAGTCCTGACAGAGCTTAGCTGTGTTCTCTGAAACTATAATCAAGACATTGGCCAGGGCTATGGTCTAGTCAGAAGCTTGACTGGGGAAGGATACACTTCCAGCCTCATGCCGATTGTTGGCAGAATTCAGCTCCTTGCACGTGTAAGACTGAGGGCTGCAAGTTGTTGCTGACTGTCAAACAGGGGCAGCCCTAGCTGTAGAAACTTCTCACAGTTCCTGACACGTGGTATTTCTCAAGATGGCCACTTGCGTCTTCAAATCCAGCAAAGGAGAGAGAGACTACAGGGAGGCACCATAATTCTGAGAAAATAATGGTATGGTGATTGGATGGCTTCCTCAACATGCAGTCATGCATACAGACGGCCACTGTTCGTTACATTCAACTTGTTCAGGTACCCTACTTGGAGCACTGGAAAATTATAAACTGTGTGCTATGACCTACATGTATTTTTATTTTAAGCAGAATTTTGCTGTATTCATAATTCCTATAATTTTTATAGACCCTCTTAAAAATGTAACATTTTTATGTAATATTATTTACTGTGGCAGCTGAAGACAAAAAAGACACATAGTTTTGTCCTGGCTACCAGGTGGTCCCACAAAACATACTGAATGGCAGGGAACTATGAGAGCCCAAAATCTATCTCATTGACCAGAATCATGATTTTGAAGATTATATGTAAAATGGGTAAATTATTTAAATAAGTCTATATTTCACAGCATATTAAAATTGTATTCCCTGCTAATTAACCATTGATGGGAGTAACCACTTGGCTCCCAGTGAACAAATACAGAGCAAATTATTGTCTGCTGAAATGAAATACAAATGTATTTGGTTCCTATTGGATCCTATAACTTCTTCCACTGCAAAATTAACCTTCTATCCTATCTTTCATTTATAAGGTGAAAACTCATTACTTTTAAAAATGAATTGGAAACTACAAACCACTTTGGGAATTACCTGACTGTTAAAAACTAAACCAAAATACATAGGTAATAAAAGCAAGCCTTGTTGCTATAGAAAAAATGCTCAAATAAGAATTTTGGTGTATTATTGTTTTTCAGTGAACCAATTATAGTGGCTAAAATTGGAACCTAAGTGAATAGCTATTTCATGTTTCTGGAAGTGAACAGCAAGAGCTCCATTTCAAAGTCACTTGACATAAAACTTACACATTCCAGACTTCTGAAACTTTCCACCTACTTATGTCGCTGCCACTTACACATATCGTTAATCCATCAATAACTCTCAGGGTTGCAACAGCTGAATGGAAAAATGGCTAAGGTTCCCCCATTTCATAAATCTCAAAGTGCTTGTGATTCTTAAAAATACTGCACATATTTTTATTTGCAGTTTCGAATGATTGAAATAATTTAGAAACAGATACTCTTAACTGGTGAGTGATTTAGTCTGGGGTTAGAATTAATATTCCACATTTTCTCATTTTTGGACAGAGAACTATTTACTAAAAGCATTTCAACCAAGAAAAATTAATACACTTTTTATGTTGACTTTCCACTTTAATATTAAAAAGGAGAGCATTTATTGGGGAAAATATGATTTCACATTGACTGTATATAGTTTTGTATATTGAAAGTTTCATGCAGAAGAAAATATTGAATTTTCAAAGTTAATAGAGGTTTATTTTACTCTAGTACATATTGAGTAGTTTATATCACAAGGATTGGGTTATTAATTTATTCAGTGAACCTGCCCAAAAAGTGAGGGTCCCTAAAGAGAAATAAAACAAGCTCCTATAGACTGACAATATGAAAATGGAAATTTATTTAAAAATCAAACTCAAATTTGAATTATATTAATTCATAGTTCCTGAAGGTATACCATATAGTAATATTATTTGAACAGTTAAGTACAAGTATTCTGTGGCTAGAGAAAATTATAGGGAAAAGTAAAAAAAAAAGAGTCTTAGAGTTAGAGAAAAATTGTATCTCTAAAGAAGAGATGCAATAGGAACCTTGATTTTATTATCACTTTTTTTTTTGGAAGGAATGAGCAAATAAATACATAATTTTTTTAAGCCATTTGAATGAAAAGGAAGCAATGACAAGCCACGTCAACTGCAATGATTCTGTTACAATGTGAAGAGGATAATGAAAATATAAGAGACTAGGATATCTAGGAAAGTCTCTAAGGTGAGTTGCTATTAAAAAAAGTAAAAAGAAGTACAAAAAATAAATAAATAAAAGTGCCCCAGGGTGTGGGCACTTGCTAATAACGGCATTTTCCCTGGGGGAACTTTGGAAGAACTCTCGTTCTAACTCTAATTCTCTGCTAATTGAAAGCTTTTCCTCTGATGCAGTCGTCTCTAAGTTCCTTAACCTTTGCTGCAGCACTGAATTCCCTTGTTCAATCTGATTGTGTGGAGCCCAAGTAAATATAAAAGCCCCATAGCTTGCTACACTGCATAGTTTTAACATTCGCTTCTCTAATGTAAAACCGTTGAACAATTCACCTGGCAAACACAAGGTCTTGAAAACCTTACTTCTGAAAATAAGTGAAAATTTTCAGGAACAAAGTTATTAGGACCCTCTATACATGATTTATCCAGGCTTTGTTTATTAAAGAGGAAATGGTCCCCTCAATAAATAAAGCAGTCGAGTTTTTTAATTAAGTAAGTAATTTTTTGGCCTTGTCAAATTGGTCTGTCAATAAAATGTCCGTAGTTTTCCAACCATCTACCATGATGATTGACGTTTGGAAATGGCTTCACTTGGCACTTCATTCATTTCCAAAAGATTTCCTTTCACACGCATGTTTTTGTACCATGGTTTTGATAATAAACAATATACAAGGCACATTTCCCATGTCATTCACATAGAAAACATGTAGCTCTGTGTTAAATATTTCAAATTCAATGTAAGAACTTTGTATGGGAGAGTTTTAACATTTTTACATTTATCAGACGTATTTGGTCTTAATTTTATCATCTTCACTTTTTAAATTTTTTTATGCTTTCTTTATGTCCTACTGATTTTTACACTTGCTCTTCAACTTTTTTCCTCTAGAAATACAAATCCTATTCTCTTTTGTACTCTTTCACCTTCCTACTTGCATATATATATAAAATAGCTGACATATATTAAGCCCTCGCTATGTGCTGGACACGAGTAAATGGTTCACTCACAGTAAATTCCCTCTTCATTAATTCTATACAATAGGTCGTTTTAATTCCCCTACTTTACAAATGCAGGACCGCTGATGCTAAGTAACATACCCAAATTCAGACAGTATAAGCAACAGTAATAGGAGTGGAATGCAAATCTGTTAGACCTGGGAGCTTGTGTGTCTAATGCTATGATGCAACACGTCTCTTTAATTATCCATGTAGAGTGAACGCAAGGCTAGCAGAGAAGATGAGAACACACAGCTAGGGATGTAGAGGGAAGTAGGTTGGTGGGTAAATGCAGTCTTCTCTCTCCTAGTTTGAAGTAACATTTTATTATGTATGTCTTCTACATATATATTTTAAATATTTCTCCATTTATCATTTATTTTACTTCATGGTGTGTTTTTTCATTACAATTGTAGTAACTCTAAACCACTTTATTTTTAATTTCAACCTTTGGCAATATTTTCAAATTATATTCCATGTGCTGCTAGTTTTAAGTCACCTTTGGTTTCTTTTCTAATATGTATTTTTCCTTTGTTAAGTGAAATATTAAATATTCTCAGTATTTGCTATACTATATGATATAAGATAATGATTAAATAAAAAAATAAATTACCATATGATTTTTACAAAATACTTTGTCTAATGAATAATACATATGATGTTGTATTTTATACATGACTATACATACCATGGATCTATTTCTTGAATCTACGAAGAGTTCTGCTAATGTCATTAATCTGGTACACTATCACACTAATTTTAATTATCTTAGTTTTATAATACCTTTTAATTATGGTTGAAAAAGCCCTCATTATACTCCATTTTTAAAGTTTTCCTGTATATTCTAGGTTGTATAGTCTACTGGATGCACTAGAACAGTAATTTGGAGAATAAATTTAGAGATATTATTACAAATAGCATTTTTAGTGGAACTTGAAGATATTTTCATAAACATTAAAAAAACATATTTTACATGTTTAGTAGGAATTGTATCAAACCTAAAGATTCATTTAGAAAACATAAATGACTAGGATTTACTTTTTTTTTAATGAGAAATGTTACTGAATTCATAGGTGACTTATTGGAATCAATGACTATTATCATTTCTTGTTTGCACTGTTGACATTAATTTCAAGATAACCAAGTCCTATTTATAGGCCTCAGGTTAAAGCTACATAGTTTTCTTTTAATGCACACATATCTTTTTATGCTTACAAGCATATGTACATACCATCATACTATTTAATATTTGCATCTGTATTTATCTGTGATATTGTCTAATTTTAATTTTTTTTTCTATTTGGAAAACTTTTGTCACTGATAGTATCTAGATTTAAAAACAAACTGGGACAAGGCCTGTTAAGGAAAAGTGGACACACCTATTAGAAACTAGAGCAGGGGCTCTGATCGAGTTTAGGGTGTTCATGAAAAGCCTGTCATAGGATGTGACATGATGTAAAAGAATACATGGAAGCTATGCAGGCAAGAGATAGAGACCATGAAAGAAACCTCCTGGTCAAAAAATAAAATAAAAAATAAAAATACAAAGGCAGCAGTATAGACACCTTAAGGAAGGTAAAATCTTGTCAAATTTAAGGACATGCTAATGGGTCAGTACTGCTGGGGTGTAGGCAATGAGGTATCAGGAGCACTCAATGTAGAGGCAGAAAGAGCAGTGGGATCATGAAAAGCATAATGTGGGGAAGTAGGCTAAGAGGTGGAATCACACGACTGTCATGGAGGCAGTCTCGAATGCTGTTGAGAAGAGCGGTTTTAGATGTGCTCAGGGTGTTCAGCTTAAACAACAAGAACTCATATTGGATCACATACTATGGTGACTGATCTAGTATCTCAACAATGAAGTCACACAGCATGATTTTCTCCTCTTTGCTCTGCTGTGCACAGTGCAAAAATTTCACCTTAGGGCTGACTCCCCTCTTACCAGTGGAAAAGTTACATGAGTTCACATACTTTAAAAGAACTCTTTCCCTTTTTATTAGATTTTTTTCCCCAGATATCTCTCACAAATATGTCCTTCTGTTCTATTAACTATAATTCAGTCACCTGCTCATTTCTGCATGAGCGAGAGGAATGGAGATACTTTCAGACCAATCATGATGGTGCTGAGGGTGGGGTCAGCACCTCCTCAGGAGTGTGCTAGGTGGTGAATCGCTAGGATTCTGTTAGAAAACAAGAAGGCAATGAAATGCTGAAGAGACAACCATTAATGTACTCCACAAAGTTAATGTAAAACGAAGTCTGAAACATGTATACTTGGTCATTTGTAACCATAGCAAGTTTTAGCAAACAGGGAGCCGTGTTGGAGTAGGTAGAAGAAAGACTGGGAAGTGAAAAAAATGCAGTCACAAAAAGTGTTGTGAAGAATGCAATATTGATGTAGAAGTGGAGGAAAGAAGGCATAGGGCAACCAACTGGGCCAGAAAGAGAGTTAAAGATGGGACCTAGATAATATGTGTAGGATTTGGTTGCCAGCAGGATGCATGAATACCTTCCATTGCAATGTAGTGGTAAAATTATGGATTGAGATGAAGGGCTATTTGCATCTGTGTGGGGACAAGCAATTATTCCTGTGCGGTGTTGAGAACGTTATGTTATGAAATCTAAGGTAGGGTCATTAGCAGAGAACAAAAAAGGTAAAATGAGATTGGAGATCTGAGGAAAGCAGAGAACGGATCAAATGGTCAATGAGAGTGCAGAAAACAGTTCTTGCCAGGGAAAGCAGATAAGGAATCCACACGGTGGAAAATGCCCATTTGGGATTTTATGCTATGGTATTCCATTTTGCGAACACTTGGTTTTGCTTTCTCTGTATTTTTTTTTCTTGCAGTGAGTAGGGGTGTGTTATCAAGAAAACCTGTTGATGGTGTGTGAGTGTGTGTGTGTGTGTGTGTGTAGACATGTATGTTTCTAATAATTATACATGTATGTACCATTGTGTGGTCTCCAAATCCCAGAAAATATTTTTCACTTTCCTAGATATGCCAGCCAACTAGCCTAGACAGCCATATTTTCCCCTCAAAATGGTCTCCTTAAAAGTTTAATTTAGGGCTGGCCAAGTGGCACATTAGTTAAGAGTTGGCTTGGGATGCTAGCTCTGAGCAGCAGGGTCCCGGTTCGGATCCCACATTAGGGCCAGTGACGCTGCGCCCTCTACAGCTAAGATGGTGAACAACAGCTAGACCCGGAGCTGGGCTTCCATGAGTCACCGGTGATGGCTTAGGCTGCAGTAGGGCTGCAGTGGACTCCCGTAAGCTACCATGAGCGGCTGGCAGCTACTGTGAGTGGCCGGCAGCCAGCATGAGCTGCCAAGAGCCATGGTGAGCAGCTGTCCAATGGCCCGTGACCGATCTGCCTCAGCCGGGAAGAGCGCAATGATCATAATACCAACATGGGCCAGTGAAGTGACGTCCTCCACAACTAGACTGAAGAACAAAAGGACAGCAACTTGTCTGCTCCACTCCCCCAATTCCCCAACGCTGTTCCCCTGCCCCAAGTCCCCAATAAAATCTTAAAAAAAAATAGTTTGAAGAATGTAATTTTGAAACAACATTGTTTTATTTGTTTGTGGGTAGTTATTTTCATGTTCATAAGTTAACAGAATATTTGACTTTTCTAGGTATAGGTCTCTATCTGTTCATTTTACCTGGTACAAGATGCCTATTCACTCTGATTTATTGTTCTTTCTTTACTTTAGGAAAGCTTTAATCCACTAATCTGTATTTTGATTTATTCTATTAATGATGAATATGACTTAACTAAGAGTAAGTTATTATGGAAGAAGCTATGAGAGAGTGGGAACAAACAGTTATTAGACTTTAGGTTAAGCCCAGCACTCTTCTTTATACATGACTAAAGTCCATGCTCTAAACGAGTGATTCTCAAAGTCTGGTGCATATCAGAGCCACTTGGAGGACTTGGTAAGGGACAGTGGCTGGGCCCATCCACACTTTCTGATTCAGTAGGTTTCAGGTTGGGGCTGAGAATTTGTATTTTTAACAGATTTCCAGGGGCCATTGATACAGCAGGTTTGGGGACCACACTTTGAAAACAAATGCTTTAACTATGTAATTGTCTGGTTTCATCAAATCAGAATAAAACAATAAGGAGAGCAACTGTGTTGGCAGCATTAAAAAAGTATACTAAAAATATTCCAAAGGATTTATTAATTATTCTGCAATTAGGATGTGGTTACTTGAGAGAAGCTTCATAGAGGAGCTAAGAGTTGAGCTAAGCCTTGAGGAAGATGAATGGGTTTCTAATGTTGCAGATTTTTCAAAATCGGGATGGTCAGGCCTTGGAAGGAGGAAGATACCTGTCTACGGTGACATTGAAGAAGAGGTAGGATGGGCCACTGGTATGGGTGTTATTAGTAGAGCATAATCAGGTATTAGATGTTTTGGACCAAACATCATTTGAGTTCCTTTTCAATGTTGCTGTGCACTGGTTTGAAGACACAGAAGAACATAACAGTTAAGTCAGTAGGCTGGAGTCAGACAGGTCAGAGTTCTCACCGCAACTCTACAGCTGATTGGTTCTGTTGGATTGGGAAAAGTATTTAGTTGTACTCAATCTCCTTCTGTTATTTTGCTAAGGCTGCCATAACAAGGTACCATAAACTGGAAACTTAAACAACAGAAATGTATTGTTTTAAACTTTGGAGGCTGGAAGTCTAGATCAAGGTGTTGGCAGTACTGCATTCCCCCTGAAGTAAGCATAGGGTCAATTCTGGATCTCTCCTAGCTTCTGGTGGTTCCTTGGCTTGTTGCAACCAACATTGTGTTCTCCTTGTGTGTCCCAATGTTCCCAGTCATAACTCCACTCCAGGATGACCTCATCTTAACTAACACCATCTGCAGTGACTCTGTTTCCAAATAAGGTCACATTCTAAGAGGGGGTTAGAATTTCAACATATGAATTGGTGTGTGGAGGGGGGACACAATTCAACATATATCACTCTTCTTCCTTTCCTGTGAAAAAGGTTTAAAGTTGTATAAATAATTGTCTCACTGTGGAAATCAAATGAGAAAAGGCATATAAAGTTTTATCACATAGTAGCTTTTCAATACATTGCAATATTATTAAAGCATATTCACTCTTGTGTGATATCCTTGACATTGTCACCTTTTTCCTGCCTACCATCCCCATTAAAGTCACAGGTCATCTGTTATTCCTCCCAAGATGTTAAGGACATAGAAGTGTCGAAAAGATGTGCTGGAAGAAAAAAAAATGTTTACTTTTTGTTCCTTTGTGATTTACTCCCTCCTGCTTGCGGAAGGGACTGGATCTGTCGGAACCATTTCTGTTGAACCACCGCCTTGTGGGTGGCCCCATGCAGAGAGCGCATCTCCAGGGCAAAAGGCTACTCTCTCTTTAAACTAGACCAGCACTCACTTATTTTTCTTCCTCTTTTTTATTATTTAATTTTTGCTGTTTGCGGATTGCTGCGGAAGGCATCGCAGATGATGAGATGGCACTGGGCCTGTGATCAGCAGGAACTGAATCGATGCTGAGAACACATTCTAACAGTTGAATGGGCAGCTTGCAGGTGGTAATGACTTTCAGTCACAATTTGTGCGAGGCCCAGTGACATGCTCCAGCTTGCTAGTCTATTACCGACTCCCTGCTCTCTCAGTCTATTCCCAATTTAAGTCCCCCAAGTTCCCTTTCACTCTATCCCTTTTGCTCTTGTTCTCTTTCTTATTCAATTACAGCAACTTTGGTCAGGGCCTGAATGGAAGTTTGGTATAGCGCCAGGCAAAATTAAGTTGCTGTTCCAATACCACCTGCCTCTGCAGACATTTGGAGTGAAAAAAGGGGTTGACCATCCGTGGGCATGCATTTTTATCATAGGAATGCAATATTTTGATCAGCTTTCTAAGGCACTTGGTCTTATATTTATTACTCAACAAAGGAATATGCAGAAAGATAATATAGGGAATACTATGTCTTCATATCTAACAGTTGTACCAAACATCTTCCCCCATGACCTCCCACCTCCATGAGAGGGGGAAAACTAAGAAGACCCCAAAGAGAAAAAAAAATATCTAAACCATGTATAGATGTATGTGTATGTATATAAATAATAGAGAAAAAAATCAGCCCAAATATTAACCAGAAAATAACTACTACTTATTAGGTATCTGCAGTGTATGTACATAAGTGCTAATCTTCTCTCCAAATACTGCAAGTTTACATATTCTTCATTTTTCTCAGAGAAGAAAACAGAGATTTAATGAATTGAAGTAAGTAACCAGCAGTTTCATCACTGTTAATGGAAGAGCTGGGATTCCATCTTGAACACCTGGTTGGGTTCCCTGGAGCCTCTGCTCCGGGTAGAGTTTATTGATACAACCTAACATCTGTACTTCTGGCCACACTGTCCATACATAGAACATATGGTATCATTCAGTTTTACCTAATTCACAGTGCTTTCCAGGCAGGGCAGAGATGCCATCAGTAAGGACCTACAGTGTTTTCTCTGGTATCTGCCCCTTTAACTCACCCTCTTGTCTGAATAAACTGGCAGGTCCAGATGAGATCACTGAATCCTGTTATCACTGTACAGCAAGCTAAGGAGGAAAGCATCCATTACAGCTTTCATTTTTGCACTTTCAACAGAACCTAGAATATACAAGCCAATTTTAACCTTTTTCCAGCTCAGCCACCCTGCCTCCCACAGTTAACTGGAAGCATATATATATATATATATATATATATATATATATATATATATATATATATATATATATATATATATATATATAGAGAGAGAGAGAGAGAGAGAGAGAGAGAGAGATCATAAATGTATATAAAATATATTACCTAATATATTTTACATATATATAAAATTTAGTTATGTTGACTCCATCATAAATATTTTTATCAATCAGACTTTTATTCAGATTCTATCTATATTCTATCCCAAATCTGGTCATTTTGGGGGGGCCCAGTAACTTGAACATCTACGTCTTTTATCTTGAAAACTGCTGTCAAATAATTTTTATGATGACACTTGATTGTGTCCTAGCTATTGCTTTTAAATGTATCATAATTGAAATCACTGACTAAATAATGATCCAGGTGGCAGGCAGGAACTGGATTATCACCACCCTCCTTATCCTTATGAAATTTAGCATATTTATATGCTTATAAAATGTATCTGATATGACTTGAATTTCCATAAGCATTTTTGCTCACGTGACTCAATATGTTTTCCTGCTCATTTTGTTATTTGCCTTTACAAGTTAGTGCTGAAACAAAGCCAGAGCTGGCGATAAATGACAGCTTGGTACCAGGTGCATTTTTCCAGTGGAGAGTGGAAATGGAGCACCCTAAAAAGACTGAGACCTTCAGGGATCCCAAGGAGTGAGGAAAGGCTAACTACCTAGTTTCTTTTTCATCAGCCTGTCTAAAAGGGGCTCCCCAGTTAAGCCCTGAAGCTTTAAGAGACATTTTTTTCACCCAATATTTTTCCTTGTTTCCTATGCATCTAGCATGACACTGGCTAAGTATCGTCTTTGAGTGACTTGAGATAGTAGTCACTGGAATATTTTCTGGATGGTGCAATATAGATGAGAACCCCAACTGCAGAGTCCAGGAAAGCTGTTGTGCTTTCCTATTACCTTTTCACTCTCAAAAAAATGTGGGAAAGAGATTATTTGAGCAGCAAAACTGAACCCTAATTTAGGGACAGGTGGAGGCCGGTACACACGAGAATTCATTTCTTCCAGTCCAAGCTCGGTGTTTGAGAATCTTAGGGAGGCTAGTTAATAGGTCTTCCCATTCCCCATAGTACCTTTTCTCCTTTTACAGAAAGAAATGCCTATGTAGATATAGAATCATATAAATTTGACCCATAAAGATGGTGCATCAGGTCCTATTGGTCACTGTCAGTGATGCTGGGATTGTGAAATAATATATTTAAAGAGAAAAGGGAATTCGATCAGTAAAGACTTTACAGCTGACAAAGTGTCATAAAACAACAGTGCCCCCCCCCCTTTTAACTATAGATTAAGGTGTCCCCAGACAGGCTGTTATCAAGTGCTTTGTCATTCTGAGAAAAGGTCGCAGTTGTGATAGTTACGGTTATTTCCTTGTTTTGTCACAGTAAATTTACAGGTTTTATTAGGTGAAGTGTGATAAATAATGAAACGATAGAAACAATTGATCCTAGATTTGGAGAAGCAGGGCATGGTTTAAATTCCAGTTTCTAAATCATCTTTATTTGCCATGTGACCTTGAACAATTCCCTCAATTTCTTTGAGCCTTAGCTTCTAGGACTATAAAATACTAATCTTCAGTCTCAAGGGTTATAGAGTAAAAATCGAGAGATGAGATATATACAAATCCTAGGTGTGCTCTAAAGAAACAATTGCGAAGTCACCATGATTTGCCGAATAAAGCGGGAATATTTTCCTGTATTTGTATTTTGCGCTACCCAGACAGCTTATCCAGTTCTCATAACACCACCAAGAAATAAGCCCAAGAACATTAAGTGACTTGCCTGAGGTTAGAAAACAAATACACAGTTGAGCCTGGATTCTTCCTGTCTTTGCCTGATTCGAAAAGCCCAATTTCTGTAGTCTCTGCATTATATAACTCCTTTAGCTGTCTCTTTTTTAAATGCCTCCATTTAGGTAGCTTTTGTGCATCCTATCGTAAAGTGGATGGTGAGGGCCACTCACTGAAATACAGAATGAGGAAGGAAGGCAGAATCTTGGAACCAGAAAGTTCTGTCAAAGTCGTCTAGGTGAACTCCCTGCCTTGTGGAAAGCTTGCCAAGCCATTCCAGACACATTGTCAGGGAAGAAATTAACTGCTCTGCCCACTCCTCCTGTGCTTAACCATGCTTGCTACCCCCAGAGCTCCTCCTTACATCATTTGAGTTCCCTCCAGCTGCAATTATGCTCTTCTTCTCTTCTTGCCTCATCAGAGAGGGAGAACAGCTGGACGCCATCCTCCATATAATCACACTTGGGATAATGAAGGTGTTTATTGAGTCACTCTTCAACAATTCCAGTCCAGAGCTTGGTACACAGACCTATTTGCTGGGGAGCTGGCAGAGATGGCCAGTAGAGGAAAATCCATTTAAAACAGTCACACCTAGTAAAACGCTGGCTAGGGAAACTGACTTAGGAGTGAATAGTGTTCCTCGTTCTTTTACCACAGCTCGTGTTCTCCAATTGTTTTAAATCTGAAGCCCATTCCATGATGCCTAGTGATTGGGTTGGTTGTGCATACCGTTTGGATCTGGCTGTATCTGAGTTTGCGATAATTAAGTCAGGAAATCCAAGGTGGGGAAAAAAAATGTGGACATGGGCCATCAGGATATTTGACTCAAGGTGCATGTGTCTGAAATTAAATTTGGGAGTTAGACTGTACTGTCCTTAAATCATGAAAACAAGTGAAGGGGAGCCTTCTGTGTGCTAAGAAAAACACACATGGATGCTGCTACCTTACAGGAATTGCGGGGAACAGAGATAGTTTCCAGAAACAAGCCAGACTGACTAAATGGCTGTTTGGCACACCAGAGTGAGGAAACAAGGATGGAAGGTTCCCTATAATTACTGGGTCCAAGTTCCTGAGAGATCGCCTACATGCCCAGTAGGTTTGGGCAGGTACAGATGCTGGAGTGTGCGGGAAATAAGGCATTGGCTAAATGGAGTGATTTTTAAGGGGAACAAACCCTCTAGTTAGAAACCAGTGAGATGCATATTGTTTCATTCATTATAGCTGTACATTTTGATACTTTTAAAAGAGTTTTTCTGTATCTAAGTGTCTTTTATTTGAGAAATAATATTCTCCATTAACAAGTCAGCTAATAGCACCCTGAAAGCATGATTTCGCAAGGATAGGAATTACATTCAGGCTCCATTTGTGGCTCCAAACAGAGAGAATAGTCAGACCATCCATTCATTTATTCTTTCACCCAAACACCCATCAGTAAAGTGGAGATATAGCAGTATCCACCTCATAGGAAGGATCATTAAGTAAGTTAGCACATGAAGAGGTTATAACAGTACATGATACATAGTAACAATTCATAGATGTTGTCTGTTATTATCTGTTATTATTAAAGACAGAAAATCCAGAGGCCTTGAGGAGAGTATCCATGAGCACAGAAAACTAGCATTTAATGTGAAAAGTCCTTTAAGACAAAGTTCTAGAGCAACAAACATCTTAGTGGTGAGCATTTCAGAAGTAAAAGAGTTTTCAGAAAGAAGGTGGTGATGACTAATGCTGGTTAGAGCACCTCAAGGAGTATTTTGTCTTTCTGAACATAACACTTTAAAAAATATTGGTGAATTTGATCGTATCCAGGGGAAGCAATCAAATAGAAAATAGGTTTTCAAACTCATTTGAATGGGGAAAATTTGAGAGAAATCTAAGTGCTCAATTTAGAGAGGATTAGGCTCAGATATATATGCCAGTGATCTTGCAAGACTGTCTATGGAATATAAAATGTTTCCAGAGAATAAAATAAGGACCACATGAAGTGGAAGTCTCAAGGAAAATTTCATTCACTAATAAAAATTTTTCCCACAATAAAATTTGGTCAATATAATTGAGCTGTCTTAAGGGGTATAAGGGGCACTAAAAGTGTGAAAGTTAGATGTACATTAAAGAGCATACTTGGACATTGGTATATAAACCTCCCTGGGTACTTTTTATATTCAAAATTTTATAACTCAGTTAAATTCATTCTTATCCATGACATTACTAATTAACAATGTTTCAAATACCAAATGGACAGAAGATACATTCACCAAAAACAGTTTTTATGCAAATCTATCTATCTGAGGGGAAATAAAATGTTTTACAAACCAAATTTTCAAATGCAAAATGAAAATGAACTTCCTGTGATTTTCTGCTTTAAGTATTAGGAAAAGAGTTGCCCTTTAATTTACTAATGGAACTTCCAGACATTGCACTTTGCAAAGTCCCACTGGCATAGTAGCCAGATAGTGAGACCAGGGAAGGCTCCCTTCCTACAGCGGCATTTCTGCAATAAGCGCCGTAATCAGCGGATGCAGCTCGGGGTCCTGACTTCAGGCAAGAGTGGCTTGGGCAACGCTTTGCAAAACAACTACTCTCAGTCTTTTGTACCCAACGTCCTTATGAAGAACTGTATACGGGACTCAGTGTGATTGGATAATATCCAAATTTCTGACCATGATCTATAAGCTCTTGAGTTTCAGACTTATGCACTCTCATATCCTACTATATTCCTTTTCATTACACGTATGTTTCAGACTTACCTTTGTGCTGCCTCTTGGTCATGCCAAGCTCATTTCTTGGAGCCTTGGACTGTTTTCCTGTGTCTTTCCCCCCCCCCTAGATCTTTGCATGGTTGTCTCATGAACATTCAAATCTCAACTTGATATTCTTGCCTGACCATGGATCTAAATGTGTTATATTGACCACATCCATCCTTCATTATTACCCTCTATACTATTACTCCATTTTATTTTTTCATAGAATTTTTTTTTTAATTTCTGCAACACAAGTACCTAGAACAGTGTTTGGTACATTATGCACTCATTAAATATTAACTTATCTCAGGTAGGAATGTGTTTATTATCTTTCCTCATTAGAATATACCCTTCACGAAGGCAGACATTCATTTTTTCCCCCATGTTCACTGCGGCTCTCCCAATGCTAGAACAGTGCTTGAAAGAAAGTGACACCTCAGTAATTATGTATGGAAGAAGTGACTCTTGTTTGTGGTGGACATTCACATGCGAAGAACTGAAATGTACTTTAGGACAATAATGGTGTGATTTAGCTTTTGCTTCAGTGCTTTTTATTCTTATGCATCTAAGATGGAAAGCCCCGGGCTTATCGACACAGAAGTAGAGTCATCATTCCATGTTCATGATGATGTCCTGTGCAAGCCAGCCCTAAGCGCTGCAACCCATGCAACTCTCTTTCTTCTTTGAACTATTTGGGCACCGCTATTCTAAATAAGACGAGCTCCTCTGAAGGTGAAACGAGTGGTGATGCTTGTGGTCAGTGCTAAAGGAGCAGTTATAAATATCAAAGCGGTCCTAAAACGCTGGAGAGGAGTCATAAGAGGATGCGGGTGAAGAGAATAATGTTAGACTCAAACAGTGCTAGGAGCGATGTCTTCAGTGAGGCTCAAAAAGCACCTGCCAAGACCTGCAGCTATAGGATGCAAATAGAACTCCAAGAAGCAAAAGGAGAGACCAGATTGATTTTGCCAGATGAGGGCTTCGGAAATATAATCCCTCTTGATGATCCAGAAGCTGCTTTACCAATCCCTCTTTGTCTATCTAAAAGGAGCCAGATGTTTCTGACATATAGACTCTATTATCTAATTAGATGCAGTCATTTATTTTACAAAATTTACTCTTCTGAATACTAAATAAGTACAGAATCACAGTCAAAAACGGTTGCACAAAATAAAAATTTTATGGCGCATATGTACATCTAATCCTATGTCATCTTTGATATCATCACAGTTTACTATTATTTGGAAGAATATTTCTTTCATGCCAATCTCCATCATTAGACTTTAATATAAATGTCAGAGACATATTTTAACCACCATTTATTCCTTAAATAATTATTTAAAGTTAGTTCGGCCAATGTTTATGGAGTAACTTTTACGACAGGCACCATTACAGGTCCTGGGGAAGGTCCTGAGGCAGGTTCTAGGTCTGTGCCTCACAGAATGCATGTTTGTGTTGAAGGAGGCAAACATCAAATATACAGGATAATGATTGATACTGATAAGATCCTCGTAGAAAATAAAAAGCCCTGCAGTGATAGTGATTGGGGATGAGAGGATGGTACCACTCAAGATAGGACTGAGGTTGGCCCCAGTGGAATTTAAGTTGAGACTTAAACATAGTAAAGAATCCAGAGCTGATGCTCTGTACATAGAGAAAACAGGTAAAATCCTGCAAAGCACAAATGAGCTTGGCCTGGTCAGGCGGCTGTAAGGAGAACAACGTGGCTGTACCTAGTGAGCAGAGATGAGAACAAAAGCAGGTGACGTTAGAGAGGTGGGCAGAGGAAAAACCATGCTACATCTTGTAGGCTGTTGTTGGGCGGGTTGGATTTTATTCTAAGTGCATTGAAAGCTTTTGAACGGGGGAGAAATTTAATCTGATTTACATGTTTCAAAAGATTGTACTGGTTAAAATAGAACAGGTCATAGCAAGGTAAGATAGAAAGACCAATCTGGAAGACCATATTGGAGGTAACTAGGTGAGAGATGAGAGTGGTTTTAACTGTGGGTGTGCAGTGAAGATGGAGATAAGACTTGAAGAAATGCTGAGAGTTTAGGTGTAGAGAGTAGAGAGAGAAGGCCAACTAACTAAGAAGCAGTGTTAGAAGCCTGAATTTAAAGATTAATACCTACAAAATTAGTAGAGAATTGCATTCTAGTGAAACTATCATTTAAGAATGAGAGTTAACCACCATGCACCTATTAGGGTGGCTACTATCAAAGCAAAAACAAAAACAAAAAAACAAGTTAAGCAGTTATAGTGATGATGTGGAGAAATTGAAACACTTGTGCTCTGTTAGTAGGAATGTAAAATGGTGCAGCCACTAAGAAAAACAGTATGGTGGTTCCTCAACAAATTAAAAAATAGAATTACTGCATGACCCGTCAATTTTTCTTTTGGGTGTGTACACAAAAGAATTGAAAACATGCATTAGAATAGGTATTTGTGCATCCGTGTTCATGACTGCTTTATTTGTAATAGCCAAAAGTTGGAAGCAATTCAAGTGTCCTTCACTGGACAGATGGATAAATAAAATGTTGAAGGCATATGCCATATTTTGCTTCTTCATTCTATGGGGTTTTTTTAACACAATTACAAATTTTAAAGATAGTTTTGACCTTCTGAACCTCTAAAAGTTATCTGGGATCCCCAGTAGTCTGAAGGCCACACTTTGAGAACTGCTGGTATAAAATAATCTTAAAGAAAATATTATAGGTGTAATGTTTACCCTAATTATATAACACTTACCATGTGCAACATACTATCCCTTTAAATCTTCACAACCTGATAATGTAAGTATCATTGTTCCCCCATTTACAGTCTTAAAATCCTCATCTTCAGAGAGTAACTCATGTTGTGTAACATAAAGTAGACTCGCTGGCTGTAAGCAAAACTCAGAGAATGTTGCTTCACCATCTGAAGCTAACTGGCCTCAAAACCTTTTGTAACACTTAACACATTCTCTTTAGCAGTACTTAAAATGTTAATTTGTTTCTTTCCTTTAATTCTGCTGTAGTGCTGTTTCAGACTGATTTTGGTCTAGCATCAGAGCCTTGGTTACTTGTTGCCATTACTCCTTCAGTTGCTCTTCTCTGTAATAGCATTGATTCTTCACTCCTTTCTTGCTTAAGGGTTTGTTATTATTGTATCACTACTCCAAAAGTCACACTGGAGAGGCTGAAGGAAACACCCACACACCAACCTTAATATCAGGACTGCAAAAAGAGTGGCCTTGTCTCTTACTGTCTCCCCCCCCGCCCGACTGCTAACGTTTACAAAATGCCTATTTCCCTCTCTCAGTTTTGTATGTACCCCCAGGGATCCTAAGGGCTGGGCGGAAAGATAATTTGGGGTGGCATTAAACATCTTCCACTTGACTGTAAGGTCAATATGAACTCTGATGTGCCTATACCAGCTGGAAAACAAAGCCAAATATACGTTAGGTATTTTATAAACACTCAGGGATGGGATCTTTATGCAGTTTTAGTACAGCACCTTGAAAATGTGGAGATTCTCTAACTTTAAGGATCTAGTGCTACCTATATTGACACAGTTTTGGTCAGCTTTGCCCAAAGTACCGTTTACACCCCACTGCATCAGAACCCCTGCATGAACATCATCAATTTGTCAAAAATAGACATGTCTGGGCCATAATTTGCCCAAGATACTTACTGAATAGATCGGAGGTGGAGCTGATAAACATTCTTAGAAGTCTCCTCGTGTCATTTTTAGATGCACTTCGCGTACAACTGATCGAGTGGCTAACATCTTTGTAGGTCCAACGATGCTAGGAACGCTTTCACAGCATGCTATATACCAGGCACTATTCTAAGTGTTTAAAAATGGAATCTTGCGAGGTGGCAGCATTGGGTGAATCCAGGTGACTACCCTCACACTCGGCTCTTACCCACTATCCCGTATTTTCTTTAGCCTTATATAAAATGCTTAAGTCATCAGATATCCACAGTGGAATAAGCCAGAGCACTAAAATGCATCCCCTTGCATCGTGTCTTCCACTATTTTGAATCAAACTGTCTCCAAGATTCCCTGAGTTGAATCTCAAGCACTTACTGAATATATGTGGATTAGCCAACGACCTGGAATTCTACAGGATCTTCCTAAATGATTTCCAAAATATTGACTGTGGGGAGTTTAATAGTGGAGGGAATTTATCCCAAGGGCCAGGGCCCATCACGCTGTAGAGTTAATCTCACAAATATCAGAAGGAAGTGTGAGCACCATGGTGACTGTGGGACCCAGAGGAGACATTAATTGTGACTGTAGTAAACCTTCCCACCTTTCTAGTCCTCTGGTGGAGAGGGACATAAAACTCATCACTCCCAGCCAAGTTCCAGATAATGGAGCCACGGTGCTTTTTCCAGCAAAGGTTTGAACACTTTCACTAATGTGAAAGCATGTTGAAATGCTGTTGGGGATGAGAACTAAAGGTAAAATAGAGAAATAAAATAAATTTGTCAAGTAGACAAAATAGCAACCACCACCACCCCTGAGGTACTGAATTATAAAAAATGGGATCGCTAGAAATATGGTCAGTCTCTACCCTCTCCTTTCGGAGGCACCCTGTCATTCCAATAGGTTAACAGCCAAATCATAGCTACACAAAGAAGCTTGATTATTGTAGGAGCCTCATGTCCATTTTCTAATCTGTATTATATTCTATTATGGTAGCGAGTAACAGAGTTATGGGGCTGAGGGCAGGCATAGACCCCTGATAAGCCTCTCCACGAACATTGGTAGGTTACTAGTTATCAAACAGAACTCCACAGTTATTCTATTAAATAATTACAAGTATCTTGGTAGCTATAAACAAACAAAGCATTTTAGTTATATTTGAAAATAACAAGGTCAATGGCATTTACACCAAAACAGCGCAATTGAAGGCTGTCTCCTAGAGCACAGGTTCTGAAACCAGACTGTAACCTTTCACATTCCATCTCTACCACCTGTCAATCATATGTTCTTGAGGGAATCACTTCTCCCCTCTGTGTCTCAGTGTTTTCTCATTTGTAAAATCTTGATAATAACATCGGCTACTGCAGAGGTTATGGGGAGGATTAAATTAATTGATGCATGTAAAGCTATTAAACAGTGCTTGACATATAGCAAGAATTACATGTGTTCGTTATTATTATATTATTTCCCATCAGAGAGACCCTAACATCTCCACCAAAGACCTAGGTTCAAAAATGGTTTAGGCTACACGATTTATAATAATTCAGAGGAGGGAAACAATCACTGTAGGCCTCAATAATAATAATATCCACTGTAAACTTGGGTTTAACCATCTATAAAATGGACATGGGAGTGCCTTTCAACATCTCAGTGCTGCTGTGATAATTAAATGAAATGTTTAGAAAGAGTTTTGTGAATTTAGGAAGTGTGATAGCTATGCAGTTTAGCACTGTTATTATTATTGTCATTTTATGAGACGCCTCAAGGAAATGGCGGACCATCAAGGAGGAGCTAGAGATAGCATTCTCCTACAGCAGGTGGAGGCAAACTGCCCAGGTGCACGGCCATCTTTGCACTGTCGGTAGACAGGCTGAAATTCACTCTTTTAAAATATTTTTTTCTTTTTGTGATTTTTTTTTTATTTTTGTAATTCACTTCTTTAAAATGATAAAAATCAAGAGAGACAGAGATGGAGAGAGAGAGAGAGACAGAGACAGAGAGAGAGAGAGACAGAGAGCTCACCCACCCAAACATGAATTCAAAATTCTTCTCACTTACTCTACTGCTGACATCCAGGATATGAAACTGTCACCTACTGGATTACCAAAACGCCTGTCAAATCCTTTACGATTGTGGGAACTAGTTCTCCATTTCATTAGTAGCCTCTGAGTGCTATAGTGTAATAAGTTGTTCTTGTAATAATAATCGAGCCCCTACATTTTTTCTTTCCTTTAATGATGCGAATGTCAAAGGACAACAACATTTTAACATAATTCTCTCAAATGATATGAGGGAGTAAAATATATATATATGTATATATATATATTATCAATATCATCACCATCATCATTAAAAGTTTTCCTTCTGATGAAAACTTAACTCTCATTGTTTCTTTTGGTGTAAGATTTGATTTGCCATAAACTTTCTGCAGTTGGATATTGGGGTTCCCTTTTTTATAGTATCAGGGCTTTTTTTTAATTAAAAGCACTAGATTATTTTTGTTAAATTAAACATTTTAAACACAGATTTTATGACGAGTAATTGAAAGCCCTCTTCAGGTTCAGATGATCCAGCGCACTTCAGGAAGACAGTAAGGGGTTGAGATGACACCACAGATGGGGTGGTTATGAGTTGAAACTTTTGTAACTCCCCTAGTATTGATTGATTGAGCCATGCATACAAGTGTAACTTGAGCATATTGTGTTTAATAACCTCAATAGCTATTTTAAAGAATGTTATCTTACTTTTAAGAGAAGAACCTTGGAATGACATGTGGGTATCAGTGTTTTCCCATACTCTGTTCTGTACTCAGTTTCTAAGTTGAGTCATAGGGGGAAAAAATAAAGGAGGAAAATGTTGCATTGTCCCAGGGCAGGAACTATTCCACAGACGCGGGCTACATGCTTTAGGAGGTGAAATGTACCGCATTAACAGACTGTGTTTGGACAGGTTTGGACAGAAAACAGGGTTCAGGATCAGAAAAACTAGGTTGAGTGCCAAGCTCTGCATCAGCCTTTGTTCTCACTGACCACGAGTTTCCCAATCTCTTCACCAGGGTAATAAAAGATTCTGACATCAGAGAGTTGTTTTGAGGTTAAACGAGGAAATGTATGTCAAAATGTCTTCTAAACTCTAAAGCAGTTTAAAAGCAAAACCTGATTTTCCTGGGTACAAAGGGCATTAGGAAACCCAACCGCACCACTTCTGGAGGCTACGTGAACTTGAGAGTGGCGTTCTCGCATGGTGAGGTACACCGTGTCTGTACATATAAGGGCCAGAGTTTTGAAAGACACGGATGTAGCCCTTTGGGGGTTCTGCTTTATGCCAAGGTCTCCTATGAGAACTCCCAGCTGGCTTTGGAGATTCCTTACTCTCTAAGCTTTCTGCTTTTTCTTTACTTTGGGTCTCTGATGGCTTTTTGTTCATTTGCTTGTTTGTTTTCTATCATGCCTGCTGAGCAACGCAATAAATAAGATTTTAAAAATATTTCCTATTCAGACATTTTTGTTGGCATGGTCATTCAGGGTGTACAGACCATCATGATACTAGAAATAGAAGTCTGCCTGATAAGTCAAAACTCAAAAACAGAATACATGCTTATGCAGAGGTCTATAAATATTTGCATCTGTATAATTTTAAATGAGGTCAGTGTTTCACGATTCAGTGGCTGATAATTGGCTTTACTGACTGTCACACATGTTCAAGGAAATATACTTCCCCTTACTGTGTTTCTGTTAGTTCTGAATGCTGAGCTCTGATCTCTTTCTGTTTTCTTCAATTCTTTATTCCAAAATATGGTCTTCAACCATAAAATGTATCTATCTTCTAACCACCCTCAAAACTTCAGTTACCTATTTACCACAGCATATATACAATTAGTTGAATAAAAAACTAGGGGACCAAAAGGGGTAGGAAGAGTTCAGTATGAGCCTGTCACATTTGGTTAAAGTCTCATTATTGCTTTTCCATTTTACATAAGTTATTTTGCTAAATATGGGAATGACTTTATACATTTTATATACATTTTATGCTTTTGAGTGCCTTTATGCATATTCTATCAGAATTTCACTATCTCTGCTTTAAATATTTGGTACAAAGATGAATTCTACATTTTTTAAACTGTGATTTGTATTATAATAGGGTAAAAATGCAGAAAATTGCATTCCCAAGTGTTTATAACTGACAGGCAAAATAGTATTAGCGAATCAATTTAGGACAGCATTTTGTAAATAAATCCACCCATCCTCCTAGTTAATAGAGTGAGGAATATTTTTATGGACTACCAAGAACACTCTACCTTTTTTGTCTGCCTCTCCCCTTTCTGTCATGTCATCCACACAGACAACCGCAGCAGACATGTGCTAATGAAAAAAATCTGAAACACATTTGCTCTTCTATTTTCCAATGAAATTAATGGGCACTGAATGACAATTTTCCATGTCCCTAACTTTATCATGCCAAGAGTTACCACGTGTCTTGTCAATGTAGCTTTCTTAAACTCCCTTTTTTCAACGGGGCAGATGCGTTGGCTGAGGATGACGAGAAATGTGATTTTCAATAAAGGAGATGCCAGTTAGAGGTAGAACAGATACCGTGGGCAGGTGGGTTCTGGGGATCTCTGCTGCAAAGCTGTTAGCTGGCTTCCAAAATTATCTCTGCCTTTTGCAGTTATTCAGCAAATCTCTCCTCACAATAAATAGATCCCCTGTGCTACTTAAAAAGGCCATGGCATTCATTTCATTTCATTTCACTGAACAGGAACAGCTTGTTGATTAGATGAAAAAAAGAGTTAGCTTTGCAATTGGTTGCTTTTTACTCTCCATTTCAGAGGTGATTGGAAACTTCATCAAAATGATCTCTTTGTGCATGTTTTCTGATATTACTTTTAAAGTCTGTTGGGTAGAAACTTTTTTTTTCTCCTCAAGGAAGTCAATTTGGGATAGTCATTTGCTATACGTCACATACACAAGCTTTATTTGAAATTTACTACAAAGGAGGTCTCACGAGATTTCTATTCTCCCCTCCTCCCCACCCCTTTGGCAGTTTGCATGCAATAAATGGCTTTCAACTTCCTAATGGATGTTTCCCCTAGTCTACTACCTTCCTGTCCTTCTGATACTAGCAGGGAAATCCATGGACATTTTTATTTTATGTTTCTGGATCCAGGGGATGGAGATATAGATATAGATGATATAGATACAGATATAGATATAGATATGAACATACAGAGGGTGCCAAAAAATGTATACACATTTTAAGAAAGGAAAACTATTAAAATTGTAATATTATATACCAATAACAAAAGATGAATACTAGTCACATTTGACTTCTGCAATTACAAGAGGTGCTGAAAGTGGTTACCATCAGCGTCCAGACACTTCTGATGATGGTGAACTACTGCTTGAGCAACGTTGACCAAAGTGTCCACTTGTATCGCTGAGCATGCAGTTTCAATTTCTTCCCAAAGTACCATGAGTCTCAAACTTATCACGAACTCATGCAAATTGTTAGGCATGTTGAGGTTCTGTTGCATACTCATGCCTCCATTGTCATATTTCCACAACGTTCTCAAATTTGAAATATCACTTCAAAATGGTCTTGTGTTCCTCAAATGACAACTGTGCTTCCGCCATTTTCTTTGGCTGCCCTGGCTTGACATGGTGACACTAGAATTCATTTGATTAATGCCCTCATTTGAGCAAATATCATACTACATAGTGCTGCCATAATTCAATTCAACTTTGAAAAGTAATAAATAGATAACATCTCTTAAAATGTGTATGCATTTTTTTTGGCACCTGGGGGTGTATATGTGAGACTTTCTTCCATTTTGAATGGAAATCCAAGAACAAGCTTCTGAGTAAATCTGTGACCAATGTTTCTGGTTATGAGAATTGATAGTTTCCTCCAGATCTTTTTAAGATGCTATCTTGTCATACTAAAGCAGTCATGACAGTGTGTTGCAGAATAGTGGCCCTAAACCAATAACTGCTTGACAGGGCTCATTCCTCTGCTGACCTGCTGTGGCTGCGAATAGCCTGACAGCAGCTACTGGTATGAAGGATTAAACCATGAGGACAGGAAAAAAAATCTAACACTCAAGATCCCTTCATTTAAAAACTGTCAGGAATGGTACTGGACCAAATTTCCTAAAACTAACACGTTGCTTGGTATGTATAATTAACCTTGTTCACTTAAAAGTATTGTGATATCATGTCTTGTCATCATGTCATATCATATATCATATTATATTATGTTATATTATGGACTAATTGCTTTAAGGTTAGTTCTGAAGTGGACTTCCTTAGCGTAAATATATTTCCACTCCTAAACATCCTACACAGCATACCAAATCATTCTAATAGGAAAAATAATGTTCAGCATCCTTTAAACACAAGAAATAGGCTTGTCATCTATACTTTTCTCATAAATATATTTTAACACTCACCCAACAAAAGTAAAGACGGTTTGGTGTACAACGAAGCATTGTTATTCACACAAATTGTAAAATGAACCACTGAATAGATCAAGGGGTTGTATGAAACTACAAATTTACACCATTTTCCATGAAAACTTTGATGCTCAAACAATTTATAGGTTGTATTGGATCAGTAAAATCTATTGGTTTACCAAAGTTTAATATTTTATAATATAGCTTTATATGCTGCACCCTAATGTTAATCATTACTGCCTCTTCAGGGAGCAATGCTTCTCTTTCCTTAGAATCTGCTAGTTAGGGTTTTTCTATTTGTTTTGTTTCAGTATTTGTTTTCCCCTGTTAGCTTCGATAAACACGGAAGGAACGTTAAGTGGTCATAATGAGTATGGATATTTTTTATTTACTATTCTACATTGGAGAAAGATATATTGAATTCTAATAGTAATTATAAGTTTTCAGACATATTTGCAGATATTTTATGCATTTGTTTCATCCTATTTGTTGAAAACCCAAGGGAAAGGATCCTACAGTTTAGAGTTTGACTATGAATTAAAAAATTTCAGTCAGCTATGTTATTCGTTCTCAATATCTTCCCCATAACTGATTGGCTCTGTGTAGGACTGCTGCCACTATTGCTGGAGGAATGCTACTTAGAGTGGGCTTTCCTTGCCTTCTCTGCTCAAAGAAAGCTTTGAATGCAGAGTCCTCCTCCCAAATCATTTAACTGGTAGAGCATTCAGGGTGTCTGAAATGCCTATTTTGGTCCCTGCCAGGAAGATTCCATCAACTTCTATCTGTGTCACTTACCCTCTTCTGTTGACTTAGCATTTCCTGAAATACAGTCTTCTGTGACCTAGTACTCCAGGAAACACCAATTTAGCATGGTAAATTACCATTTTCACTGCTGCCTCAGCGTTTCCGGCAAAGACTATTTGTTTTTCCTTAGTTCCTTCTGTCAGAGAGCTATGGTTTTGAGGTGGATTTAGAAGTTCAGGACTATTACAGAACATAATGACAGGATGCCCTCAAGTGGTAACATTTACTCTACCCAGAAAGCTCTAAGTGGTTTTACAACGTGAAGGCACAATGCATCCTGTGGGCTCCTTAACAGAGGTAGATAGCATCCCGACAGCTCAGTAAATAGGGTAGCCCGCAGAAGCTGAGAGGAAGGAATTGAGAAGATACTAAATGTACCTGAAAGGAGATAACATATATTTAACCAGAAGGATTTCTCTGCATGTCTCAAACCACTATTCCTTAAAATATTGATTGGAACTCTTCCTAACTGTCTTACTATGGGATATTAAAACACCCAATTGGTTATGGGAATTGTTTAGATATATTTACTAGAATCATTGACCTAAAAAAAAGGCACATTTCACAATGACCTAGGTTCTACTAATTAGCCACTCTCAACTTCATTTTTCTCATCTGTGAAATTGCAATAGAATAAATGTGCCAGATTAAAATAAATATATGTCATAAAATAAATATATGGATACCAGGTAGAATGGTGTCTGATACAAGAAGGGAGTAAAGGGAGAATAATTTTATAATTTTAATCTGATTCCATTTCTAATATTTGTCATCATCACTGATCATACAGCCAGGAAGCCTAGCTCAGAATTCAGATGAGAAACTGATATTTGAAAAGGGCCAGGACTGGAATGATGGACTGACACTAACGTGATGACATGTAGTAAATTCCTTAGAGCCTCATGATGAACACTTTGCAAACTCAACTTGTTTTTCAAGTCCCAAATCTCTGCCTTTTATTCCAAAATCTTCTGTATTTAATTCTGGTAAGTGGGCCTACCCTAGTTAAACATTCAGTTACTTAAGTCTGCAACCTCAAAGTCGTCCTTGAATCATCCTTTTTATTTACCACTTGAATTATTTGGTTTTCTGCATGCTTCTGCAACCTGTCACGCCCTTTCTATTGCCACCATGACAGTTTCAGTTCAAGCCTTCACATTTTTCACCTAACTGGTCTTTCTAACATCGGTCTCTTATTCTCACTGTAACTTACAATTTATCTTCCCAAAATAGAAGTATAGGCCATTATTTTCTAGGTAAGGCCAAAATATAGATAAATAGATAGATAGATAGATAGATAGATAGATAGATAGATATAGATATATAGATATAGATAGATATAGATATTTCTAACAGGAAAAAAAAGCTGCTCCTTTACAAGTTATAGAAGGTCCTACAATGTCTAGAATATATCTCTAGTTTTTTCTTTTCTTTCTCTTTCTTTCTTTCTTTCTTTTCTTTTCTTCTTTTCTTCTTCTTCTTCTTCTTCTTCTTCTTCTTCTTCTTCTTCTTCTTCTTCTTCTTCTTCTTCTTCTCT
>NW_017731567.1:1193732-1200766 GCF_001890085.2 Hipposideros armiger | reverse complement strand
TAACCTTTTTTGATATCAGAGGGATTATTCATTATGAATTTGTACCAACTGGACAAACAGTTAACCAAGTTTACTATTTGGAAGTGCTGAAATGGCTGTGTAAAAAGTTAGGTGACCTAAACTTTTTGCCAACGATTCATGGCTCTTGCATCACAACAATGCACCAGCTCACACAACACTGTCTGTGAGGGGGTTTTTAGCCAGGAAACAAATAACTGTATTGGAACACCCTCCCTACTCACCTGATCTAGCCCCTGATGACTTATTTTTTCACCCAAAGATAAAGGAAATATTGAAAGGAAGACATTTTGATGACATTCAGGACATCAAGGGTAACATGACAACAGCTCTGATGACCATTCCAGAAAAAGAGTTCCAAAATTGCTTTGAAGTATGGACTAGGTGCTGGCATCAGTGCATAGCTTCTCAAGGGGAGTACTTCGAAGGCGACCATAGTGATATTCAGGAATGAGGAATGTTGCACTTTTTCTAGGATGAGTTCACGAACTTAATTGTCCTACCTTGTGTAGACAAAGGTAAGAATGACAATAGACTTCTTGTCAGAAACCATGCAAATAAGAAAAGAATAAACTGAAATACGTAAAGTGATGTGAGAAACAACAACCTTTAATTTTACATCCAGGGAAATGATCCTTCAAAACTGAAGGAGAAATAAACACTTTCTTTGACAAACAAAAACCGAAATAATGCATCAGACCTTCTACCAGCAGATATGTCCTGAAAGAAATGTTAAAAGAGGTTTTCAGCCAGAAGGAAAAATTACACAGGTCATAAACTTTCATCTATAAACAGGAAGGAAAGTCATTGCTGAAAAAAATCAATTAATGCAAAATGAAAAAATATATATTTTTCTTCTTCTTAATTGATCTATATAATACCTGCTTAACTTAATAATGGTAACAATGTATTGGGTGATTTTATCATCTGGATAAGTGAAGTAAATGACAGCAATGGCATAAGGGGTGGGAGGGAGGAATTGGAACTACTCTGTTATAAGGTACTTGCATTACAAATGTGAGGCAGTGTAGCGCTATTTTAAAGTGAACTTCAATTAGTTAAATGTATATTTGAAACTCTAGGATGAGCAGAAAAAAATATTTAAACAGAAATATAATCAATATGATCAGACAAAAGGTAAAACAGAACTATAACAAATGTTTAATTAATACCATAGAAGACAAAAGAAGCAGGAAAACACTCATCTGTATATCAGTGTGGATTCTGTTGTGATACCATTGTTTTTATTAATAAAGTTTATTCTGAACACATTACACTCATTCATTTACATGTTGTCCATGCTACCTTCTTGTTACAATGCAGAGTTGAGAAGTTGCAACAGAGGCCATGTGGCCTGCAAAGCTTGAACTATTTGTTATCATGACCTACACATAAAAAGATGGTGGACCTTGGGTAGAACTCCGAAGTCCATATGCTAATTTGATCAGTCGCCCCAGTAATTTTTTTAAGAAATTTTATTGGGGAACAGTGTGCTTTTCCAGGACCCATCAGCTCCAAGTCAAGTGAGTTGTTTAAATCTAGTTGTGGAGGGTGCAGCTACTTGGCCCATGTGGGAATTGAACCAGCAACCTTGGTGTTATGAGCCTGCTCTCTAACCACCTGAGCTAACCAGCCACCCCAGTAATTTTTTTATATACCTATTTTTGCCAAGATTTAATGCAGAATCCTTCAGTGATTTAATTGTCATTTTTCTTTAGTCTCCTCTAATAATTTTCTTAATCTTGACAGTCCATAAAAATAAAGATCAAGCATTCTGTAGAATTCCCTTTAATTTGGGTTTACAGTCATTTATGCATTTTGGGAAGAATATCAGAGGTGATATGTCCTTCTCAGTGCATCACATCACATGATGTTGGTTTTTTCAAATATTAGAGATTTAACTGTTTTTCACCATAAAGTTTCTATTTTTCCTCAATATCTAATAACTAATTTGTGGGGAGATATCATGATATTATATAGTATCTTCTAACTCATCAAAAATTTACCCACTAGATTTAGCATGTTGTGATAATTCTCTTTTACATTATTCTGTCTATTTTTTATTTGATATTTTACTGTGAGGAAGAACTTTGCTCTCTCTGTATTGATTGATTGGTTTATATAACTGTGACCTTGAGGATTTTAGTTTTATTCAATGAGATTGAATACATTATTTTCATTTATTTTGGCTCTCAAATTTTCCCATTTTGGGATGGTAGAAGCACCTGTGACTTTTTGATAGTTTCCCATCATTCTTAAAGGGCTTTCTTCATTTTTTATATTTTAATGCTCTAAGAACCCTGCCTTAATCCTGGATTTAGCTTTTTCTGCAAGGGTCTATAGCTGCTGTTAGTGGAGAGCAGGATTTGAACACTAAGATATGAGCACTAAGTTTGTACATTATTAATGAGCTTCTAATGGCTCTAGCCCTTCTCAACATATAGAGCTGGAAAATGCACACATCGTATACATACATACATGCACACGTGTAAGTATATGTATAAATGCACATCTATGAACACGTTTGCCTATTCCTATCTCTTTCTCTGTGTCTACATTTATGTCTGTATGCAAAAATACAAGTATATTTGCCTATTTCTGCCTTAACATATATATTTGTATACGTGTGTGCATGTCTATGTGTGGGTTTGTAAAATGTAAATTTCTTCTGAGATTTTCAATTCCAATCCAACACTTCAAGGTATATTTATTCTTACCCTTTTTTATATAGAGGATTTCTTTAACCAATAATGAGAAACTTGACTCCCATTATCTTTAAAATATTTACTCATGGGCTGGCCGAGTGGCACATTGGTTAGGAGTTGGCTTGGAATGCCAGCTCTGAGCAGCAGGGCCCCAGTTTGGATCCCACATGAGGGCCAGTGATGCTGCACCCTCTACAGCTAAGATGGTGAACAACAGCTCGACCTGGAGCTGGGCTGCCGTGAGTCACCAATGACGNTTTAACTCTGGACTCATTTCAGACACTGTGTAATAACACATCATTAAATTTGAGATTTTGTGAGGAGAAAGAAGAGAAACTAACAAGAAATACATTGTTCTAGCTATCTATTGCTGTGTAACCATTCATTGGTGGCTCAGAGCAGCAGCCATCATTATTAATCCTTCATCTTGTCTGGGATTCTGTGGATCAGGAAATGGGAGACGACTCAGCTGCACCTTTCTGGTTTCAGTTTTTGTCATGTTGTTAAAGTCAAACTGTGGCTAAAGCTGGACCATCAGGTGACTGGAACAGCTGGGGATGTGTGTGTGTGTTTGTGTGTGTGGTCTCAAGGCCTCTCTATGTGGCCTTTCCATTTCGCATACTCCTGGTTTCCTCACAGCTTGACAACCCTCATAATATTTTATGATCTAGTTTCATAATTCACATAATATTACTTCCTGTTAACTCTGTTGGTTGAAAGAGTCACGCAAGTATATCTACTTTCACGGAGAAGGGACAGGGATTCCCTTATCTCAAAGAAAGGAGTGTCAAAGAAGTTTGTAAACATAATTTAAAACTTCCATGCTGTTCCTTTCATCCCTTCCTTCATCCCTCTCTTTAGAAACATAGCCAAGTTCTGTCTGCAAAGCCAGTAAGGAAACCATTCTCCTTTACCCAATCAGTACTGGGTACTCCGGTGGTACATGTTAGTTACACTATGTACTAATCTAGAAGCTATTGTGCTCTTAGCACCTTGTAGGTAACAGTCATGGAGGGAATTGGAAAGTGTATAAAACTGGTCCCCTGAGCTCCAGAGCTTAGCACTTAATTGTAAAGTATATAGTCTCCCTTTTCTTTCTGAATCCTCATCTATTTTTTGAAAGTCTTAATAGTTGTGGGTGGCCCAGTGAATATTTGGTTACTATGTTCACGATGCAGCACTAAATCCATTCTCTTCAAATGGAATTCCAAAAATTTTCCATGTCTACAGTTTCATTAATTTTTCTTCACTATGAAAGAATGAGGTGTATTAGCTGCAAGATATCTACCAATTACTTGGCTTTCCACTTCATGGCACATTCCAGAAGGTAACTTTAGCAACTTTCAACGTCAATCCCACAACCGAATGGCAAAACAGATACTGAGGATTTTGTTTCCATTGTATGGTTATTTCAGCCTGAAAACAACATTTTTGGAAATATGAAGGAGTCAGGCATGCAAAGGCTAAAAAGTTATCAGTGCCTTTGCCCCCTGTGAATCAAGAAAATAGTCTGCTGCTCAGCTACTTGAAATCAGCGTGTTAGGACATTTTCCTTCTATTTTCCACAAGCCAGAGGTTAGCAAATGCTTAAGGCATCAGTGTCACTCCTGCGTTAAAGAGTGCCTGTAAGGCTTTAAGGAGTGGGCTGGAGGAAAGAAAGCTCTGAAACAACTAAAAGTTAGAAATACACAGACGACTGATAGAAAACGGATAGATAGATACATATATGCATAGATACATAGATAAGTAATCTAGAGAAAGCAGAACAGGAAGGGGAAATAAGCAGGAATATAAAAGGAAGAATAGTGGAAATGAGAGAAGGAAGATAAGGAAAATGGAAAAAAGAGAATGGATGAGTGGGTTGCGGGGCATGAGATAGACTCTTACCAAATACGCTTTTTTTTTTTCTTTAAGTCTTGCTTGCTTTAAGAGTTGTAAGAAAGAAATGGTAATATTGCAGGCAGGTGCACTAAATCATAACATGATGCAATTTTTCAGATTTTGGTTAGAATATGTTTTTGCAGAAAAAAATGGTTAGATCTATTCAAAACAAACAAACAAACATGAAACATTATCTAGGATACCACTTGATTCATGGGAACAGCCAATCACATCCAAATACGCATACTATAGCTAAATGAGGCACTTCTAGGAAACACAGTTGGACTCCTTAAAGGGATAATTTATCTACTGTGAAATGTGAACATATTTCACAGAGGTATCTCAGTGAAAAATGTCCCCATCTCCAAAATAAGAATATAATGTATCTGTGTCTTAGACTGAGGATTCCTAAGATATAAGGATTGGAAGGGTCCCAGGAAGACATTTATCTCCAAGGCCCAATCAAAAGATTCCTTTATACAGCGCTGACAGGTAAAGAGCTGGAAGTCATCACTGCTGTCTTTACAACAAAGAAAGACAACAAATCTGGGAGACAGGAGAACCCAGAGGGTCAGACGCAAATTAGCCTACCTGGAGCCGAAGCTGCTGAAGTGACAAATTCTTGAGAGCAGTTAAATGAGAACTGTGACAGAGTGTGGGAGGCTCAGTGGGCACTGGAATCAGAGTGAGAAACTCCTGGGGCCCATAACCTTAGAAGTGCCCCCATACATTTGTGGGTTTAACCTTCCAGGACCCATGAAGTTCTCACCTTAAAGAGCCAAGAAAGATCCTCTTATGTCTCTGGCAGGGATAGGAGAGGAGTAATCCTGTGAAACACTCTCAGTGTATTCTACAAAAACAAAGGGGAGAGACCTTACCAGAGTCTTATTGTATCTGGGGAAAAGGCGTTTCTCCCACTCTAGACCCCATAGCCTTCCTGTATCACCAAATGGAGGAAAAGATATATCAGTGGGAAAACACCTGTGAAAGTCACAGACCGAGTATATCACTGAGATTTTATCATAAGATATAGACTACGCCTCCTCCCTTACTTGTACCTTAGCACAACACCAAGGGTTCTAGTATAAAAACAGTGGATCACAAATAAACAAGGTTTAGGACATACGCTATGTAAGAGAGAGTTCTTAGGGAAATCTGAAAATGACAAGGGAGGAAAAAAGAGAGAAACAAATAAGGATACTAAAGGAAACTCAGGACTCTGGAATCTACAGGCACAGCAAACCTTAAGCACAGCCTAACTCCTACCCAAATTAACATATATCTCACTGAAGACCTATTTACTTCATTTCCTATAATTTTTATAACATGTCCAGCTTTTAACAAACAAACATGCCAAGCTCCCCCCCCACTCCCCCACCCCCACCCCCACGAAAAAAAAAAAGAAAAAGAAAAAAGACTCTTAAGAGCCCAAGCAAGCATCTCAAATATAACAGAGATGTTGAAATTGTCATACTGGGAAGATAAGGTTACTATAATTAATATGCTAAAGACATTAATGATGAAAAGTAAATAATTTGCAAGAACAGATGGATGATATAAGCAGAGAGATGGAAATTGAAAGAACCAAAAGGAAATGATGGAAATCCAAAACAATAACATAAACGAAGAATGCTTTTAATGGGCTCCTCAGGAAACTGGGCATGCTCACAGAAAGGATCAGTGAGTTTGAAGTTAGGTCAATGAGAACCTCACAAATTAAGGGGGGGGGGTAAAACAGGAATGAAAAACATCATGAGCTATGGGACAATTTCAAAAGATGTAACATACATGTAATTAAAATACTAGAAAGAGAGGACAGAGCAGAAGAAATATTTGAGGGGAAAACGATCAAGAATTTTCTAAAACTAGTAACAGAAATCAAAGCAGAATCTAGGAATTTAGAGAATAGCAAGCAGGATAGATATCACCCTCTTAAAAACAAAGAAGCAAACTGAACAAACAAAAATAAAAAAACCCAAAGAGACCTACATCTAGACATATCATATTCAACTCACAGAAAACCAAAGGCAGGGAGAAAATCATGAAAGAAGTCACAGGGGGCCGGCCGAGTGGCGCGATGGTTAAGAACTCGCTTGGGATGCCAGAGGGCCCCGGTTCGGATCCCACATATGAGGGAGGGCCAGTGACACTGGTCTGTTCCCCTTTCCCCAATTCCCCAGCACTGTTCCCATCCCCCCAATTCCCCAATAAAAAAATCTTAAAAACCATAAAATTCTTCTAAAAAAAAAAACCATGAAGAGATACCACAGCATGACTGCTAGCATGGCTAAAACAAAACTGTGGAGCAACTGGAACTCCCGTGCACTGCTGACACCAATGCAAAAACAACACGGCCATTCTGGAAACTAGTTCGGCGGGTATATTACTGAGATGTACGTTACATACTAGAAAACTCACCCTTTTAAAGTG
>NW_017731567.1:1095858-1189922 GCF_001890085.2 Hipposideros armiger | reverse complement strand
CCAATATCAGTTCGGGAATAAAATTATTGCCACACACACACACACACACACACACACACACACACACACACACACACACAAATGGATGTTTCCAGAAAAAGCAATTTACTCTTCAGAAAAATCACAGGAATTCAGTTAGCTCAGCACAAGTTTAAATCTTTGAACATTCTCCTCTAGGCATGCCCTGTGAATATTGCAACTTTCCAACTTTTATCACATTTTCATGGGAGAATAAACAATGTCCCTTGCAAGAGAGTATAACACTGTATTAAATAATGGTAAACATGTTAAAAGTATTCACTTTTTCAATGCACTGTTTGTCTGGAATTGTAACGTGCTGATATGAATTATGTATCTTCATGGAGGAGCCTGGCAGATTTCTACAGCACTTTCTTTCTAAGCTTATTTGAATATAGAATCAACTTTTCTCCTAATTGGGAGGAGAGAGATTTTCATGGGCAAGTGTTCTACAGAATCCCATGGTACAAACCTTCCTTAACCCAGGCACATGATGGTGCTAATTTATTCCCATTCATTGAGGAGTCAGACTACTTTCTGACTGAGCTTGATAAATCTTTTTTTGGCCCCGATTCTTTTTTACTCATCTGAGAGCCTCATGCTTCACTAACTCAATGAGGGTCAGCATTCTAAGCTCTGTGCACATAGAAAAATAGTTTGCTCATCTATGTTACAGCCATAGATAATTCCTCTTCTATGTATCTGCATCTCTTGGTATTGAACTCTTATTTTTCTCTACCCTTCACCTGGGTTCTCATTCATATTTGCATAGCTTCTTTGTTCTTTTCTCTCTCGAAGCTTTATTGAATGAGTGTCCCTCTGGTGCACTACCCACTCCGTAACCCAGATGGCCTATGGGAGCCACTTTGGCTTTTAGGGATTTATAATAAAATTAGGTTGTGACATTATCTTAGGAAATGTTGAAAATAGAATTCTCTTCCCTAACAGTTCCTTGAATATCTAGTGACTCTGAACTTCCTGTGTCTGCTAAACTCCAGGTCTCATTTTTACTTCATTTCCTAAATTTTTTCTCTGTTTTGAAAGACATATTTGAAATATGTGATAGACGCTTTTACTTGATTTCACCACGCCACTGTTCAAGTGCTCAAGTTTGAGTTCCGCCATTTTCCATTTTAATGATTTTCCTAGACTTTGTGCTTTTAATTTCTCCATCTATCATCTATAAACTTGATAATATTTTAAGACATATAAAATGTACCAATTTAGATTAATTGTAAGTTGTCTTCTAAAAGTCAAGCACACTGGGTGTAGAGTCCATGGTTTTCCATACATTATTATTATGGGGATATAACTGCTTCTTCTAAAATTAGAATATCCCCCAAATTTCTTTCAATTTGATTTATGAAATGTAGAGTAAATCTACTTATTAATAATTGATGTTATTGTTATCAACAAATATTGTATGACTTATTAATAAATAAAAGCAAGGATTACTAAAATTAGAATAATAAACATCATTACAAATTATTTCTTGTCAGCTGTATTAACAAGAAGGAAAGTAACAAACCAATTAGTAAATTCTTTTATTTTCCTTTTTCAGCACCTATTTGCTTCATGCATTTTCTTTGTGGTCTTAAATTGAAGCATAAAACAGCCATTTGATAGAGTATCATGGTTAAATTATGATTCAGGAAGGCTCTTACTCACACAGTGGATTTTTATGAGAATCTTAATTGTGGAGCTAATGCAAGCTATAGATTTATGCTGATTAAATCCAGATGGCTCACTCTCTTGATCCTTAAAAAGTTTAAATTGTCAGTCACTGATTCTCCTTTTCTTACTGTGTATTCTTAGTAACAATATCTCTCTTTCTTATTTTGAAAAGATATTCCATATTCTGTATTATGTTTGGTCCAAATTTTCTGCATGTTAATGCTTGAGTTAATGATTTTTTTAATTTATAGAAAAAGGATACAATGTATATTTTAAATATTCAAAACCTCCCTGAATACCAGAAGCTCTCATATTCTCAAAAAAGTAAAACTGCCTTCCCTTCATGGTTCATCGTTCAAACAAATCATTTAATTTGAAGAATAAGAAAATGCACTTACTGAACAATCCAGCTTTATATGGGTTTGTGTTGACAACATTTAATAAAGTTGTTGGGAAGTAAATTCTGACTTCTTTAGCCAAGATTAATTTTGAAAGGTGTGCATGTTAAAATGGGTCCCTGATCCCTAGTCATGCACCAAAACAAAATACAGACCAATAAATAAGTAAATTGCTTAGAAATTAGTAATCTGAGATGGACTATCTAGCTGTAGCCCAGTGATTGCTGCGTAATGCTGTGGTGATATGGTTTACTCTGAAAAAGGCAGTATGATTAGAAGACTCACCATGGCCATTTCTCAAAGATTAGTCACTAGGGTCTTAATGTCCACTAATATGTGAAGTATTGAGTTGTTGGAAATGTCATGACATATTTTTTTCTATGGTTTTCATTGCAAAAATGCGTCATGACTTTTCCAACAACCCAATAAATAAAATGTGGGGTTCTCTTAGTAATTTAAATTAAATACTAAATGGAAAAAGGCAAATAAGTACAGATGAGTAAGGAATTAGGTGAAAACCAAGTGTTGTCACTTTTCTTCAGCTCAGGCAAATGTGGAACCATGATTTTGATGATGTTCCACACGAAGAGCTATATCCACCTGTCATTTGATTTTCTTTCACCTGGCCCTCCTTCAATGAGTCAATCTTATTTCTCAAAATGCTTTCCTTGAATGAGACTGGCCTCGTCACCTACTCCTTCTGATGTTTGTCTTGGAGGCCATTGGAAGAAGTTTGGATTCTCTTTTAAGAGAATGGAAGGTGATTCGAGAGATTTCAGCTGGTGAGCAACTTAAAAATAAAGATTATTGTTCTGGCCTTTCTACTTTGAAAAAAGTTAAATTCAGAGACTGTGTTCTACAATGAGAAAACTCAAATTCTGATTACACATATCGTATAACAGTAATACATTGTAATTATACTTTATTTAAAAAAGAGAGGAAAATTTTTTAAAAATTGAAATCACATATAAATGCATGAGGTTAGACAAAAATGTGTCAACATTGTGATGAATTTTTTTCTTTCACTTGTTTTGTATGTAATCAGATAAAAGGCCACACTATACAGTGTTTTGTGTGCTGTATTTTACACTTAGTATTGTTCTTGGTTATATTCAGCTATCACAACTAATGTTGGAAAATAATAGTTTTTGATGCCTATAAATATTATTTCATAAAAAGGATGTACTAATTCCATGATATCGGAGCATTTAAGGAGTGTCTACTTTTCACATTTCTAGTAACAGTTGTTAGATGTTAAACACTTTTAAAAATATATATATGAATAGTTTTTTAGTAATTATATCATCATGGTTAAGAGTGTGGTTTCTGAGTCCACTGTCTGTGTTCAAACTTCAGTTTCATGACATATAAACTACGTGACCTTATGCAAATTATTAAGCTATCTGTAGCTGGAATTCTTTATTTGTAAAATGGGCATAATAATAATACCTACTTCATAGGGCCATTAATGGGTTCAAATGAGATAATACATACAAACAGTTTGGCACACTGCTTGACACTGTGTTAAAATCACCATAATTATTACTATTTTTAGTCTTTAGATGTCATTTACAGTGTAACTCACTTGAGAATCACAATGCAAGTCAATAAAATGAAGGCTCTGAAAGATCTCAAAACTGAATAATTTATAATCTACTCAACACATTTCACCAGAGAGTTCTTTTAGATGTAGCAATTCTTTTTAATTAGCACTTAGCAGATTAGGCATTGAGAAATTTTACCTTACATAAAATCCCCACAGTATATTCCCCTTGGACCTTCATGGTTGCCCTTCTTCAGTCAGGAGTCAATTCTAATTTTTGGCACTCCATTGCTACTGTTATAGAAGTTCCATGACAGCAGTCACTTAGCTTGGACACTCCAGTCAGTCTCTAACCCCCAAAATCTATCCTGACACATTACCTATTGACAGATTAGTACTCCAAATGTCCAGTTCTAATCACACAAATGACCTCAGCTAGTCTCCTGTAAAGAAGTTTTTACTCAACACTCTTAATTCTTCATATGCATCCAAGGATTCCTGTGATCCAGTTAAGTAATTCTCCAACCCTACTGGTTATTTTGGTGAGGATATTTTCTATGACCATAGAAACTTGTGTTAAAGTTTCTCGTAGACTGTTGCTGGGATTGCAAATTGGTGGAAAACAGTATGGAGGTTCCTCAAAAGTTTTTTTGTTGTTGTGTTTTTTTGTTTGTTTGTTTGTTTTTAAATAGAACTACCTTATGATCTAGCAATTTCACTTCTGGGTATTTATCTAAGGAAATCCTGTAATTTCTTGCTTATCTTTTTTTTTTTAATTTTATTTGGGGAACAGTGTGTTTCTCCCAGACCCATCAGCTCCAAGTCAAGTCGTTGTTTTCAATCTAGTTGTGGAGGGTGCAGCTCAATGGCCCGTGTGGGAATGAAATCCACAACCCTGGTGCCATGAGCACTGCGCTTTAACCAACGGAGCTGACTGGCCATCCTTGCTTATCTTTTTTGCCTGAGTTATTACTTATAGCCAAAATAGCCCTTACTTTTTCTTCACAAATTTACGTCTTGTCTTTCCGTTTAGAATTCTCTATGTTCTTCATAAAAACAGCCCTATTTTCTGTGGGAGGAAGAAATTTCCTTGTTTTAACTTCTGTAGTGGCCGTTCTCCGATGTGACTCATGCTCTGATTTGTATTCTCATATTGGGTTTCTTGAGGGTGGTTTTACATTCGTCCTGACTATCATTAGGGTTATTTATGTACATATTTCCCCTCCATTACCGACGGTAAGCTTCTAAGCAATGTTTCTGAACCCTATGATCTTTGTAGCTGTCACAGAGGCCCCAGAACAATGTTTTCCAGATGGCAATGGCTCACGTATTTGTTAAATATGTAACGTTCTTGACCTTTACGAAGGTCACCATTACTTCTGCTGCAGATCCTACAGGTCACTCTCCTATCTAATCTATATAGTTAAAAAGAGGTGGCAAGGGGTCCTTACCTGGAATTCATAAACTCCCCATTTAAAGATCTTTGCATTAAATGGCAAAGATCTTTCAATAAGAAAATTAAACTGAAAGAAGAGCTAATTTTTTTTAATTTAAGTAGTTGATTTTTATGAAAGGACCACCATCTCAGTTAGATCAGAAGTCAAGAAAACCAGAAATCTAGCTAAGCTTTTAGTGCAATTAGTAGACTGTAAGAATATGTGAGTGTCGTTTCTAATGCAATTAAGAGGCTATACCAGGAGTACTAGATATCATAATTGTCAATTAACATGAGTCTCCAATTATTACTCATAGTCTTTGTTTACATAAATTTTATTCTCGAGGCTTGGCTTGTCCGTTAATTGCTGAAGGTGATTCTATTTTCAGAGATTTCTGGTTTCCTGGGTTTAAATTTATGGTACTTTGTTGTGCTAAAATAAGTATATAAAGGAAATATTTTGAGGAAGTAATTATCACCAGACAAGCAAGATGAAGTTTGAAGTCTTGCCATTTTACACCCCAGTAAAGGAATCAGGTAAGGAAATGCTGTCACTCAAACCCTAGTCCCTCCTCACCAGCCACATGAGCCATATTGAGAATCCTAGCCCCCTTCCTGTTTCTCCTGGCAGGTTTGCTCCTATCTCTTTTAGAGGCTCAGGACTCAGGAAAGCCAAAAATTCCTCCCTCATTCCTGAGACAGAAAAGGGAAAGAGTGCCTGGAATTTGTCAAGCAGGTCCCGAAATGAGTATTACTGCACTTCTTGTTTTCAATCCATTTAAACCCTAATTCCAGTTTCCATCCTCAGAAAATCATTCCTTTGGAAAATAAAATGTGCTTGGTTATTATCATTAGTGAAAATAATAGTAATAGTAATAAATTATCCCAAGAGAAAAGCGTCCTTTTTTCCTTACACTCTAAATCTGACCTTCGTTCTTGGGATTTCTTTTTTTTTTGTATGCTGTTGCAAAACTCAAAGGTCCGTATTCTTCAAAGTCGATAATGAAAAGATCAACTTACGATATAGGGTAGAGAAGACAGTAGCAGATGGGCTCAAGCTCTCTTTTTCTGGAAGGCAGAATGTCTTTATGCGTTTGCCAAATCCTCTCTCTATCTGAATGAAGTCGCCTCCCTTCACTCGCTATTTCCCACTCTGCTTATTGTGATGGACTTTTACTGATCACTTTGCAATATTTCTTTCCTCGATATTCTAAAATGTAAGACAATGTTTTTCTACTGTTGTCTATTACTGAGATGCTCTTAATGTGAATTGTCTACTGAGCTTATTTCCACCACTCCTGTATTCCTGGCACCTTCATTGAATGATAGGGGGGAAAAATGCTGTTAGAATCCTCCTATCTTAACTCTCTTAGGATGAACCATTCACAAAGAGGGCCTTGCTTATTTAGACTGCATTCCTTTCCTTCCTCTGGGACCAGCTTTTCATGTTGGAGGCTCAGTTTGCATGGAAAGCCCTAAAGTACTTGAATTTGCAGGAGAGGCCTGGAAATTTTGCAAGAACTGTCTTCCCTTTCAACTTCCTGGTGCTTCCTGTTTTCTATCAGTTTTCAAGCCTGAATCCCTTAAGTGAGGAAAAGAAATTGTGTTTGTTTATGAAACGTTCTCCCTGTCCAACTTTCCTCAAGCAGGGTAAGAGAAATCTTAACCTATTTACTCCACAGGGAGCTTAAAAGTTCCTGCTTACTGGCCAGATGATGTTTTTTAAGATAACGTAACAATTATTCCTTACATTGTCTTTCTTTCTCCCTTTCTCTAGAAAATGCAATCCTTTCAACTGTTAAATTAATTTAAAAATGAGGCCATTAGACTGAGGTGGTTCTGAAACCACAGTAGCCTATGTAAGTGGACCAAAATGTAAGCCTGTAAATTTTGGGTCTTCGGAAAAGTCATGACGTATTTTGTCTATGTTTTTCAAAGGTCATTTATTTATATAAAGAACAAAGATCAATCAATTATATATTGTCCGTTTTATTCAATAACCTTTTGCCATCTTTTAGTGAGATGCATAATTCCTTGTTCACAGAAGGGCCTGTCTTTATTTGAGAAAAACTGAACAAGGTGTTGATTTACAGCCTCATCTGAATTGAACATTATACCACACAATGAGTTTTGAAGAGAGTGAAACAAGTGAAAGTTTGATGGTGCAAGGTCAGGCAAGTATGGTGGATGTGGCAACACATCCCATCGTAGCTCCAGTAATTTTTGACGGGTGATCAAAATTGTGTGTGGTCTCGTGTTGTTGTGATGGAGTACAACTCTTTTACAATTAACAAGCTCTGGACGTTTCTGGATGGTGGATTCATTCAAACTGTCCAATTGCCGACAGTATACATTCAAATTGATTGTTTGGTTCCTTGGTAGGAGCTCGAGAAACACGACACCTTTAAAATCTCACCACACTGAGAGCATAACCTTCCTCTGATGAATGTCTGCTTTCAATGTCATTTGAGGCAAATCATTATGTCAGGACCAAGATCGTTTGTGCACCACATTGTTGTAAACAATCCACTTCTCATCACCAGTTATCAGTCGATTCAAAAAAGGATCGTTTTCCTCACGTTTAATGAGCATATTGCAGATGTTCATACATGCCGTCAAATGAACTTTGAGTTCGTGTGGAATCCAAATATCGAGCTTGCTTACGTATCCGAGCTTCTTCAGGTGGTCGTGAACGCTTGAATGATGGATGTTCAATGTTTCTGCAATCTCTCATGTCGTGTAACATGAGTTTGACTTGATCAATGCCTTTATTTTGTCGTCATCAACCTCGGTGGGCTTCCCTGACCGAGGAGAGTCATTGAGATCAAAATCACCAGCACAGAGTTTCGTGAACCATCATTGGCGCTGACATTCTTGTGGAGCATTGTCACTGTAAACTTTATGCAACTTTTTACAAGCTTGACACGTGTTCTTCCTTTTATGGAAGTAAAACAGTAAAATATGGCAAAAATTCACAATTTGGTCTTCCATCGTCAACTTGTTGTAAAATCTCCCAAACTCAACCAAATCGCTCAATGTTTTTTAGAATGCAGCTAGAACTGTCAGCTGTCAGATGACATAGCAATAACATAGATGCGAATGACTCTAGTACTTCCAAAAATGAACGAGTGCCATCTGTTGCAAACATGCATCATGACTTTTCCAAAGACCCCATAGCCCAAAGTTTTAAAATCAAAACTTAAGGACAACCAATCACAAACAGCAAAATAGGCTTTAAGCTGTAGCCAATCAATAGTTTCCTTTGCTTGTGCCTTGTCTTTGTAAAAGTCTTTCCCCAGCTTCTATAGGTGAAATGCTCCTCACCTTTCTAGTTTGGCACTGCCCTATTTTAACATGTTTCTGTTCAAAGAAACTCTTCAAGATTTTAATGTGCCTCAGTTTATCTTTTAACACAAGGATCACTATAAGATAAAAAATATAAAGTACCCAGTGGTATAGACTGTTTGATCAGAGAAGATCTCTGTGAGAAGATGAAATTGGAATGGAGTCCTGAAGGATGAGAAGGGGTCAGCTAAAAAAAGTTGAAGGAGATAAATATATCAAAGGCCATGTAGGCAGACCTTTCACCAAGCACAGGCCCTGTTAAAATGAAAAAAGATATTCCCCTGGCTTCAAAATATGCAAAACTCTCACATTTATGTAGAGCACTCAAAGATCTATATTTCTAAACTTGACTTTCCTCTTGCATTCTGTTACATACCAGAGGACTCTAAATGAGAGGTTTCATGGTCTATTGAATCAAATCCATCATCTAGTCCCCAAAGCTATTCCCCCAAAATTTATAGGTGAACACAGAGATGGATTTGTCTGGTATGTCTCCTTGAAGCCCTCTATTTAAATATTTTCTAAGATAAATGAAAAAGCAAACATTGACAGCAGCTCTACAGCGGTCAACAATTAAGTTTGTGAACTCATCCTAGAAAAAGTGCTGACTATCACTATGGTCACCTTTGAAGTGCTCCCCTTGGGAAGCTATGCACTGATGTCAGTACCTAGTCTACACCTTCAAAGCAATTTTGGAACTCTTTTTCGGGAACGGCCATCAGAGTTGCTGTTGTATTACCCTTAATGTCCTGAATGTCATCAAAATGTCTTCCTTTCAATATTTTCTTTATCTTTAGGGAAAGAAAGAAGTCATTGGAGGCCAGATCAGGTGAGTAGGGAGGGTGTTCCAATACAGTTATTTGTTTGCTGGCTAAAATACCTGACAGTGTTGTGTGACAATCACTGCATTGTCATGATGCAAGAGCCATGAATCGTTTGCAAAAAGTTCAGGCCATCTAACTTTTTCAGGCAGCCTTTTTAGCACTTCTACGTAGTAAGTTTGGTTAACTGTTTGTCCAACTGGTACACACTCATAATGAATAATCTCTCTGATATCAAAAAAGGAAAAAAAAAGGTTAGCAACATCTTTGCAACAAGTCCGTGAACTTAATTGTCAGACCCTGTATGTATTAAAAACTAGTGAAGAGCATATGTTCAGTATAGATAAACCTTCTACCAGTGTTGTTAATGTTAATAGACTGAGAAACTCATAATTCCACAAGTGCCATATATTCCAATCTAAAGCAGAACAGTATGTACTATCAGAGAAACTGGAAAAATGGTTTGCCTTTTTTCTCCCCATTGTGTCTAATTGTGGAATATAGAGCGTGTACCTGACCAGAACATTGGACACTGTTGGAAGGTAGAAGGAGTTCCATATACTTCGGTCGTCATGAAGTTAATAAACTGTATTTGACTCGAGTTCAATCAGAGAAACTAACAGTAGGGAGAAAAAAATTACCTCTCCCCCCCCAAACTCAAGCAGCTCAGGACAATCAAGTATTTGTTGGGTATCAATACTTTAATTAAAGCTTATGCACATGAGCTTTGGGTTTACATTTCTGCTCTTTCTCCACTGGCCAACCTCAGTGCCTTTGCACTGGCTACCCATACATGCACCCACTAGGTCCACTTGTTCACAGTTCTACCTCCCTTTCTTTATTCAGGTCTCTGGCCAAACACATTCCCCCTCTATTCAATCCCCTGTAACGCTACAGCCATTTACCCTGCTTTATTTTGCACAGTACTAACATTATTTTATATTGTTTGTCAACTGTCTGTCTCTCATATGGGCAGTAACCATTTTAAGCCTGTGCCTCAAGTGTCCCCATCATCTAGAACAGTGTCTATAGATTAGTAAGTGCTCAATATATTTTTTCTTGATAAATGAATGGATATCTGATAAGGGAATAAAAAAGTCTAGGCATTGACTGGGCATTGATGAGTTCTAGGGGCCAAACTATTCTCTCTGTGAATAGATAAAGATTATAATATATATCACAGGTGAACACAACTATTCTGTTTATTTCTATGGAAATCTATGAAAAAGCTGCATTGTCTTAAAATGGAGAAAAATAAGATGCTTTAGAAATAATCATTTTCTTTTTTTTAACTTAAACTTTTAGAAAGCATAGCCTAGGTATATTAAAATATTTGCAAGAAGATGTGTTTTTAATAAATTGAGAATAAGATAGCATATGGAAATATGATGAAATCATTTCAGAGTTGGAAAAGAATCAGATTAAAAATTGAAATAATATAATGCTATACAAAATGCAGTAGCAAAACTGAAATATATTTGCATTGAAGCAGAGCTGTAAAAACCCTGCAGAATGCAGAAACAAAAGAAAAATAAAATGATTGCAGAAAAGCTTTATACAGAACACAAAATAATTACTTAAGAAAAAGAATACTATACATAAAAAAAGTTGGCACTTACGTAGTGTCAGACAGTGTTCTAGCTGCTTTCCTGATTACTAACCTTTTACACATACAATAGCCCTATAAGGCAAGTGCCATTTAATTTCCATTTTACAATGAGAATGCTGAGGACAGAGAGATTGTGTGATTTGTCTAAGGTGGCAGAGCTGGAATGGAAAATCAGCCCTTCTGGTCAAAGTGTGCAAGATGTACTAATTCCACTAGTTAGAATTTTAATAACTGTGGTTTCTTTTTGTCTATGATGTGATCTCTTTTATGGTCACTTAAAAGTACATTCTCTATGTGGTTGTTGTTATTCTTTGTCTACTTCAATTGACAACTGAATGTAAAAAGCATTTATATCTCATAATACTTGTGTTTCTGCCTAAGTCTCCTTGTAACTTTTATATTATTTTCTATGTCTTTGCCCATTCTTTAACTTTGAACTTTTCAGAATCATATCGTTTCAATTTTTTTTCTCTTTTCCATATATACATTTGGATTTTTGATCCAACATTTGCTATGAAAGATGTTTTGATCTCGCCCTGCCACCTTGTTTAAGACACACTTTCTTCATTTCTTTTGGAGATTTCTGGCAGAAGAATTGAACAAATATATCTCAGTTAGTTGATAAAAAAAATCACTCGGCTATTCTCTTGGCAGAGATTTTGTTTCTATTTTCCTTTGATTTGAATTATTTAAAAGCAAAGAGATACTCTCAACCACTAATGCAACCAGTAAGAGGAAGAAGATGTTATTTAACAAGGGCGTGAATGGGCATATTATTTGGTTGGTTGATTACATCAGAAAGAAATGCAGGGCAATTAAGAAATTAAGCTATGCTGTAATAGAAAAAACAACCGTTCTCCTTGAAGCAGTAGGCATAGACTCCTGTTTCCTGATGATCTTTTTTAGTGTCAAGATAAACATATCTCTCCAGAGGTGATCCTTTAGTCTTCTCCTAGAAAGTCTGCTCTGAATGACATCTAGATAATCATTCAAATGTTAAACAGGATGTTTTGTACACATGCTGGTAGCTCTCACAGATTAATCTGTTCTTTTAGACACTCATCTGCTCATTGAAACGCTACTGAAATCCAGAGAGTTTTATTATTAAGTCTGAAGGAAACTCTCACTATGTTTTCTCAATAATTAATCATGGAAAGAAACAGACTGTTATATGATTTAGTTTTCTTGTTTTATGGGGAATTCCTATGAAATTGTAACTTAAGAAATGTCTCAAAAATAAAATTATTTCATCTATTTATACTGGTTTTTGAAATAAAAAATAATTATAAAGATTAGTGAATTTAAGTCATTACCGTATTTTGCCATGTATAATGCATGCTTTTTTGCCCAAATTTGTGAGGGGAAAATAAGGATGCGCATTATGCATGGGTAGTACTAATTCCATATCTACATAAATGTTTTTATTTCTTTGATTTGTGCTTATGAGTTAAAAGTGTAACTCTAGAAATCAATAACAATATCCGTATGCAAAATAATACCCTGGAATATGATAATCGATTTTGTTGAACTTACAATGAACTTGCAATGATGAAGTTCTTAGCCTTCTATGATGTGTAAATATCATAAATTTGTTACCAGTACATAAATTTCTTGTACCTTGTATCTGTTCTTGTGTTTTGTAATTTTTGTTACATTAAATTTCTTGTACCACAATATGTTTAAACATAAATGCTAAAATTCCTTTATAATACAAAACCAAGTTCTTATAAACAAATAAAAATTGGAATTTAAAAAATAAAACAAAAGTTATTTTCCCTGAAAGCTTGGGCCAAAAACATGGGTGTGCATTCTAATGGGAACACATTATACCCGGCAAAATAAGGTATTCTGTCTTTGCTTAAATTTGACAATATCGATAGTCAGGAAACAAAACAGGTCTTATCTAACTTTCGAAATGTGTTTTCTCCTATTTCTATGACTATTGGTGCTTACTTGCAAATTGTGAAAAGCTGCCTAAATAATCAGAGTAATTCCCTTGCTTACCAACTAACTTTTTAAAAGCAAATGTAATTCCCTACACACACACACACACACACACACACACACACACACACACACACACANACACACACACACACACACACACACACACACACACACACACACACACACACACACAGAGGCTGGGGCTGCTGATTCTGAACTCTCCACAGGTATTTCGCAAGGTGCACGATTATAAGGCATTTTCGGCAGGGCGTGCATCTTTCTTATTCACTACTGATCCCCACCTTCTAGCGTAGTGTGGGGCATATAATACAAGTTGTGAGGGAACAATGGAATAAGATTTAGGTGGTTCTTCAGTTTCCAGTAGTTGATTGAACAGCAGTGTGTACGTGTGTGTGTGTGTGTGTTTGTTTTGTTATGTTTCTCACATTTTATCAAAGGATTTTCACCATAATGACCATTGAGGCGTGTATTTGTTGAACAGGTCACTACTACCTAAAGAAACAAAGGCACAGAAAATAAATTTACGCTTTTTGATAGCCTTAAAGACAATTTACAAGCATGTTAAGAAATATAAAATGAAACATTCAAGGTGTCAGGAGTGCTTCTCTCTAATAAGTTTGAAGCCAACCCTATGAGCTGGAAAGGAAAATTGGCATGGTTTCAGAGCAGAGGGAAACTGGTGCTGAAGCGGTTCGATATCTGACTTCAGTCATAGCACTAGTGAGTGGAAAGGAGGGATTTGAAACAAGGTTTCCTGACCCCAAACCCAGTACAATTTGGCATACACAGGAATGCAGTTCTGCTTCTTTAAGTAATTCAAAGCGGGACTGTTTTAGATTATTAGAACTAAATCGAGGGAGCTGTCTTCCTGGAGATGCATGTAATAAACATGAGTAATTCCGGTTTTCCTGATTCTAAACAACATTAATTATTAAAACAACAAAACAAAACAAAATCATTATTTTCATCATAGGTTTTCAGAGGAAAACAAAAATAACATTGCCTGAAATGCATTAATCAGTTTCAAGACACACCTTTTTTTCAGAAGTATTAGAGTATGCAAAAAATGTGTGGGGTATCATTTTTGAAAATAAAAACAATACCTTCTGTTACCAAGTTTTGCTACCTTGGCCGATCAAAGTCTTCTAGGTCCTTGAAGTCCTAATTTAAATTTAAAGTAACACCTTGTGGGAATTATATTGCTAATAACCATAACAATCACTGACGCTTTCTAAAGGAAACCGTATCATGGATTCTTTTGTTATGTGACTCTCATTGTTATTGAAGTTTGCATTACATTTTATATCCAGTCCCATATCATATTCAATCACCATGCCTCAGTTTCCTCATCTGTAAAACAGACTAAGAAAAATAATACTCACTGGACAGGGATTTTTGTGAAGAAAAAATGAGATATTCTCATAAAGTATTTTCTCGTGACTCGGTACCAATACATTATCAATTAATAGAAGGTAGTGTTAGCAATCATTGACCTCTGTAACAATGCTGGGATGGAGTTACTACCCTGATTTTAGGAAACAAGAAAACTTAGACCCTGATGATTAGTAAACTTACTGAAGGCCACACAGAAACCAAACGGTGAAGCCAGAGCTCAAAGGCATTGACAATCAAGTTGACAAGCAAGTGGTGTAACCAATGTGAAAAGGAGGCGGGACTAAGCTCCATGGGTTGTGTGACAAACACATATAAGTTAGAGAGGTGACCCAGGACAAGCTGGAAGGGAGTTGGGGAAAGAATGAAGCCTGAGACTTTTGTCACCATGGGTCTTATTCAACCCCCAACCTATTTCCTTCACCATCAAGTATCTTGAAGGAATAAGGTTAGTATTAGTAGCTAATGTTTATTGAGCATTTATTATGTCCCGGCTCTATATCCTAAGCACTTTTCCTGAGCTTACCCTTTGACACTTCAGTCCCCTTTACAGAAACCAAAGTTCAACTCTGGTGACAGGGCCACGTTCCAACCTCAGGTCGTTTTACCATAGAAACTACAATCAAGAATTTGCTCCTGTTTGTCCTAGACCATCAATAATTAGCAACTAAATGGGGTGATAAATAGATCCAATAGGGTGATTTGAGAAGTTCAACAACAGAGGATTATTAAAGCCCAGTTTTAAAAATCACCTTTGGGTCTCCTTAGAGAGAAACAAGCCACTCTTTACATTGCCCTAGGCCAGGGGTCAGCAAACTTTTGAGATGGAAGAGCCAATCCCGTCCCTCACAACAATGTAAAACTTATTCAAGAGCCATAAAACAAATGAAATCACTATTATGTGAACAATATCCTTTAAAAATGTTACAAATGAAACTATGATAGTTTTGTTTTCATTTTCAATTTTACTTCAGAGCCATGTGTACGTACCCAAAGAGCCGCATGTGGCTCGCGAGCCCCAGTTTGCTGACCCCTGCTCTAGTCTGCTTGTAGGATGTCTTCCTGGAAACTTACTCCTCCAGGTTCTTGTTTGAGCCCATGATTCTGGGTGGTCCCTGATAAGGACATCAGCCTCTTGGGGAAAGAAAGGAAAGAATGAAGGAGACAAATGTCCCAGAATGTTTGGGGACATTTGACTTCTCCTGTACCCTGATGTATCATTTATTTCCTTCTGTATTAATTCTCTGTCTGATTCCCTCAGTCAGATGTAAGCTTCCAGATGACAGGATCTGTTTTATTTATTCTGCTGTATCCCAGGTTCCTAAAATAGTGCTGAGCTCACAGTAGGTGTTTATCTGCATATTTGCTTTCCAGTTTCAGTTACCTGCAGTCAGCTGCATTCTGAAAATATTAAACAGAAAATCCCAGAAATAAACAATTCATAAGTTTTAAATTTTGCTCCATTCTGAGTAGTGGGATGAAATCTCACGCCATCCTGCTCCAGACGTGACTCTGTGAATCATCCAGCATGTGATCCGTATGCGATCCTGCCCTTTAGCCAGTAGCCATGTTGGTTATTAGTTTGACTGTTGTAGTATCGCAGTGCTTGTGTTCAAGTAACCCATATTTTATTAAATAATGCAACATTTGCTAAATAATGCAACTTTTATTACAGTATATTTGTATAATTGGTATAATTTTACTATTAGTCATTGCTGTAATGTCTTACTGTGTGTAATTTATAAACTGAACTTTATCATAAGTATGTATGAATAAACATAGTACACATAGGGTCCTGTACTACCTGAGGTTTCTGACATCCGCTGGGCATTCCCATGGGTAAGAGGTGGCAGAACTACTGTATTACATAGTAGTTACTGAATGAATGAACTAGCATTAGACTTCCAGGGACCTGGGCTCTGAGCTGCCAATCAGGACTCACTCATGGAGTGGTCTCAGATGATTTATTTGGTATCTCAGAGCCTTGCTACATGAGAATGATAAAGTTGCTGTGCAGAGCAGTGTAGTAATGAAAGGGATGGGGTGCCAAGTGCCTTCCTCCATCCTTGCCAAGGCTCTGGATGTCTTAGTTGCTGCTCACCCTGCAAATGACTGCCTCTAATGCTGAGGACACATTACAGAAGCAGACCATTAGCATGAAATTCACAGCCACCTCCATGGAAATGGGTCATCTTGTCACTTAGAGTGTGTCTCCTTTAGATAGTTCACAGTCCTAATGCTTTGGCTAAATTCTTGGCTCACCTTAGTCAAGCAGATCTCAGTTGCTAATTTTCATGCCTAATATACATATATATATATATATATATATATATATATATATATATATATATATTTTTTTTTCAAATTATCCAAGGAACTAAACTCTAGCCAGGGAAAGCTTTCTGTTCCCATCCAAATGGAATTAAGCTAGTCACAATCAAATCTTCCCCATCAATAACCAATTTAAACCATTATCCCAATTAAATATCATTCTGAAAGCAATCTTAATCAATCTAGACTTGATAGGCTTCCTGAAAGAATTGCCTAATTAAACTCTGTGTAGAATAAAATGATTGTGCCTAGTTAACTGAATGGTGACAGGAAAACAAGAACCATTTGGAAGTGAATCTGCTGAGAGCACCCAACAGAACTCAGAGGCAGTGGGACTGTTGTCCCCCTCACAGGGATATTGAGGCCACAGAGATCATTTACATTTTTGAGAAGCACTCTGCAGTAAGAGTTCCAATGAGTATTTTTGGAGTGTGCCCTCCATGCCGCAGGACTCTTATTTCTGCACTCTTTCTTCTTTTTCTTAAAGTGCTGGCTTTCTATAAATCCAGAATCATGTTCTCGCTTTCATTCTTAGGACTGTCACGTATGGTGGTGCAGGTTGTTGGTGCCACGAAAGTACCTTTGGAAGAGATAAGTGGAGGCTAACATCTGGCCCAGGTCCTTCTACTCCATGCTGGTTGTCTGTGAAATACAGTCCATTCAGAGAGAGAAACCCTTTCGTAATTTACTCAGATCATGTTCTAACCTTACCTTATCCCTCCGGTGTTACTCTCCCAGGGCTGCCATACCAAATTGCCACAAACTGGGTGGCTTAAAACAACATGATGTGTTCTCGAAGTCTGAAATCCAGGCATCGGCAGAGCAGCTCAGCCTTCGGGGGCTCAGGGGTAGAACCCGTCCCCTGCCTCTTCCGGCTCCCTGCAGCTGTTGGCACTCCTGGCTTGTGGCCACCTCTCTCTCTGCTCCTCCTCACATCACTTTCTCTCCTGTGTGTCTCTCTTACCTCCTTTTGTCTCCCTCCCTTATAAAAACACTTGTGATGGTATTTAGGGCTCATCTGCATAATTGAGGGTAATCTCTTCTTAAAATCCTTAGTTCTATCTGCAAAGGCTCATTTCCCAAATAAGGTAAGAATTACAAGTTTCCAAGGATTATTAATGGATATTTTTAGATGCTTATTATTCAGCCTACTACAGTAGATCTCCCAATTGCTTCCAGATAGTAGCCTAATCGTAGGGGCTGCATGATTGAGCAGCTTTTTTTTTCAGACAGACAAAAGTTCAGGTGTAGCCAGGTCTTAACGCCATTTGGAATGAAGGATTAAACGCTAGCCATGCTGTTGTAAAACTTGGAGAAAATGTGTAGACTGAGGTAATCCAATATAACTTTCTAAGGTGATGAAAATGAGGCAGATACTCCCAAATTCAGGACCTCTGTGCCAGCCTTTCTACACCACACTTCCCTGACCTGCTGGGAAGAGACAGAACTCACTGAGACTCACATTGAGTTGCTCGCTCTTTTTTCTTATGCCCAGTAGTCCTGTTGGCTGAAATATAAATTCTGTATCCCATTTCTGGGAATACTCTGGCAGTCACACCGTGTGGCCCTGAAAGATAGGTTCTCCGGTCTGCTGATTTTCAACTGATAAGCATGAAAAACTAATTTTGGATAGATCCACGTGACAGGGAGACCATTCGAACTAATGAAGCAGCTTTTCATTATGAAACCCTAATCTCTTTAGGAAAGAAGGTAAAAAAAGATAGGCAAGTTTCTCAGCTGATAAAAATTATTCCTCTGAGTAAACGAGCCTAACTTTAATATGAAAATTGGCAGAGCACTCTGTTTAGGGAGAATATCTGCTGTATTGACTCATTATTTGAAGTATATTTTTTTTCTGAGATTAAAAATGATGTATGCTTATTAAGTATAATTTAGGAAATATGCAAAAAAAACCCCAGAAAACCCAACCTGTAAAAGAGACAAAAAAACGTAAACCTTGTTTTTAAATGTGTTGATTTCTCTCCAACCAAACAAACTCTCACTAACTGCGCCCAAACCATTTTTACCTCTTACCTGGATTATTACAACTGGATTCCAGCTGGGCCCCCAGGCTCCAGTTATCCTCCTATCTGCAGCTAAATGTTTACACAATTGAGAAAACATTTTTCTTCAGTGATTTCCCACTGTCCAATAGGAATCCAAGTCCTTTCACAAGTTACTCCCCAATCTGGAGTTTTCTGTCTGCAACTATACCCTTCTCATAAGTTCTCACAGTCTTTGGCCGAAGCTGTGGCAATGCTTCTAATTCCTGGCCAGAGTGAGGTTCTTTCTCGTCACAGGACCTTTGAACATCATTGCTGGCATCTCCAGAGGCGCTTCACGTACCTGCTACCTTCACTTATTCGCCCTCTCCCTCACTTCCTACCCATCCTTCTATCCATTGCTTACATGTCACCTTTTCCTGGAATTCTCATTGGACTCCACAATTCAAGATTAAGCATCCCTTCCTTGGGCTTCCACAACACCCCACACTTCTTCAGATGTTGTCTTTGTACTCTGTTTGCTGCCCTCTTGGGTATATCATATCCCCAAAGACAGTATACTTTCTGAGGGCAAGGATTGATCGTATCTGTTCTGCAACAGTATTTCCAATATTTGTCATAGTGCCTAACACATTGGAGGTACTCAGCAGATATATGAGTATATGGAATGTATATTCAATGTTAGAAAAAATAAGATTAAGAGTGAGGATCCTAGATCCATATTGCTTGAGTTCAAATCTCAACTATTAAAGTTACGAACTTTTGACCATAAGCAAACTACTCGATCTCTCTGAATCTTAACTCCCTCATATATAAAACGCTAATAAAAATAGTGTATGGCTGATGAAAGTAAGGTGACCTCCAGTGAGTCATTTCCTTGTGTAACTTCCAGTACCTGTGACTTGCTTCTAATCAATAGAAATGGCAAAACAATGGGATGTTACCACATTGATGAGGCTACATTATATGGCAAAGGAAATGTAATGTCATTCCCATGACTACATTACCCCTACTGACCTTGGAGACACAAACAGCCATGTTGTGAATGGCCCATGGAGAGGGTCCTGTGGCCAGAGACTGCAAGTGCCTCCTAAGACTTGAGGGTAACCTCCAATCACAGTCAGAGCCCAGAACCTTCAGTCATAAAGCCACAGGAAATAAATTCTGCCCACGATCTGAATAGGCTCAGAAGCAGGTCCTTCCCTAGTTGAGCCTCCAGATGAGAGTACAGACCTGCCAAAGTGCAATGGCAGCTCTACGGGACCTTGAGTGGAGGACCCAACTAAGTTGTGCCTACACCTCTGACAAGTAGAAACCGTGGCATAATAAATAGGTTTTTTTGGAAGCTGCTTAGCTCGTGGTGATTTTTTTTACACAGTAATAAAATACTAATGCATATACTCTCTCCCATATACTTATCTGAAGGAGTAAATAAACAACATGCTGAGAAACATGGCTGCCAACTAGTAAGTATGGTATTTGTTAAAAAAAAGGAAAATTAAATATTCCTGTCACTCAAATGCAACTAATGTTAACATTTTATGTTTTGGTTTTCTTTTTCCACTAGTATCACTATATTTTATAGGTAGACTTGCATTATATATTTACACAGTATATATTATAATAAGGACATCTTGGTTGAGAACTTCCTAATGTTAAAATTTATAGATGTGTCAAAATTTGAGATACTTTTCCCCATTTTGGGGGTATTTAGGCTCCTTCCAATTTTTCATAATTATAAACAGTGTTGACATTATAATGAGTGTTTGAAATCACCGTAGCAATTATTTTATTAATTATTGTGTTGGACATATCATTTTTTAAATTTTGGTTTCTTCTTTTCATGTATTTGTTTTCTGCCATGCAGCTGCATAGCCTGGAAAAATTGTATAGTCTTTCCTTATAAATACTATTAATGAGTTATGAGAATTATTGCCTTAAGTTCTTCTATAATTAAGTCCTTACAGTATCTTCCAACATATACAGCATGCACCTCACCCGCTTTATCCCAATTTACTCTAAGAATAAAATTGAGATCAACTGATCTCATCCTTAGAAACAGACCAGATTGTTTATTCTTCTTAAACTCATTGAACTGGAGACAAGTGCTGCATTATATTTACTTTGAACTGTAATGTAAAATAATTATGTCTGTTCATTAATAGCCTGAGCCTCAAGGGTTTTCAAGCTGTCTGCATGGCTTGATGTGCTGTGAAGACTATGTTCACCTTTATATCTTAGAGATTACCCCATCACCTCTCAGAGGGTGAAGATCATGTATTTATTATTATTATTGTTATTATTATTATTATTATTATTATTATATTTTGAATCTAGTCACAGCCCCATGACATAGGTAGTGCTTAAGAGAATCACAGAAATAAGTACAACATCTATTAAACCAAAGAAACTCTGGTAGACCTAGGTAGAAATAGATTGCCTTTTGACATATACCAGCGTTACTATCACTTAGTAGCGCTAAATAGATTGGGGTTGTAGCACCCATATTAATATTCAGTCGTGAGGATTGAGTTAATGAAGCCTTGTAAATATTAATATACCTTCATTGAGGTATAATAATTATAAAAGCACATATTTATTGTGTACAATTTGATGAGTTTAGACATAAGCAAACAAATACCATCACCACAACCAAGGTAAAGTAAACTATACACACCCACCACCCATCAGAGTTTTTTGGTGTCACTGGTTTGTGTGTGCATGTGTGTGTGTGTGTGTGTGTGTGTGTGTGTGTGTGTGTGTGTATGTGTTAAGAACACTTAAGATCTACCATTTTAACAAACTTCGAGTGCACAATACTATATTTACTATATTAACTATATTGCATAACACAACCTCATAGCCATTGAATAACAGGCCCCTATTCCTTCATCCACCAGCAGTTTTTTAACTTAATACAGAGCCTGTGTACCCCTGCCCACCATTAATGAAAATGAATGAATTAAAATATTTTAACTATATACTCTTTATCTGTCTAAATGTCTAATTAATTTTAGGTACATTTATGTTTATTCAGTGTCTTTATATACAACCACAACATCTGAGTGTCTGAGTAAGATGTAGAACATTGTCCAATCAGCTATCATTAGGCCACTGTAATTATTTAGATAAATTATGTATTTAGCTGATGTCAGTACGTGGAATTTAGGGCTAAGGATACTTTACACACACACACACACACACACACACACACACACACACACACACACATCCAGATTTAAAGGAATGCAAGGCAGATGCCAGATTGAATTTCATCAAACAATCGGATGTTTTAAAACCAGCTAGGTAAATTAAATTACATGACTTACTTCAGTTGTGGGTGGCCATGCTCACCAACTGGTTTTTTAGAAGATATTAGTATTGCTCTATCCATATGTCACAAGGAGAAAAAATAGGAGGAAAATTTTGGTTGAAGATTTTGGGTGGGGGTGGGAATGATTAATCCAAATATCTCAATTATAAAATTCAATAGCTTTTAAGGTTCATATCTACTCAGTGTCTCTTCAATGAATAAATGTGGCCAAATATGAAACTGCACAAATTTGGATAGTTGGGGAAATTACTTTATATTGGTGATTTTTATGTTTTTTTTGCACAAGTAGAAACATACATGCATTTGTATTATGATGACTCAATGCCTCCTTGAAAATACCCTGTGTTCTTTCCAATTTCCCACTTTAAAATGTTCTCTTCAATATGGGTCTTCCCTACAGGTAATGCCAATTGCCTTTTCATAATGTCAATTGATCACTCTGTTAGTTAAGCAGCTTTAGAAGGAGCATTTGACATGTCCATCTTCTTTTGATAGTGTTGTACTGCAAAGATTATGGGCCCCAAAATGTAGTAGATTTTATTATAGAATCATGACCATTCATTTGTTCTCTGCACTTACCATGTTTCCCAAGGGACAGAATATACTTTCTTGCCTGACTGCCTTTGGACTTGGACATGTGATTGATTGCCTTTGGACAATTATCTATTTATCCATCTATTTGTTTATCATCTATCTATGAGTATAGATATATATAGCTAGATCCAGATCTAAATCTATAGATAGATAGATAGATAGATAGATAGATAGATAGATAAATAGATAGATAATACTGAGCCTAGTAATAAATATATGTGCTGTGCTGTGGTCTTGAGAATTTCTTCAGGGAACCCCAGCCTTTTCTCCTAACACCTTCAGCTGACTGACCTGACTGACTGAGTCTGCCCATCTTTTGTAGGGTGATCTGCTTTCCTCAAAGTCTACTGACTTAAACGTTAATCACATCTAAAAAATACCTTTGCAGTAACATCTAGCCTGATGTTTGACCAAAAACCTGGGTACCACAGCCAAGCCAAGTTGACACACAAAATTAACCATCACATTTGCTGTCAACCTGACTTTGAGTTCTCAGTTTCCTTATCTGTTAAAATGGAACTCTCTCATTTAATTCTTGTAAAAGTGTTAATATATGCAGAGTACTTGGGACAGTCATGGCATAAAGCATACGGCCCATAATTGTCATGCTACCTCGTCCTTCTTAGAGGGGGATTGTCTGTGTCTTTCACAGATAAAATTGTCAAGTCACATAACATCTGTGTGTCTGTCTCTTCAACCAAAAATGCATATAACAAAAGCCATTTGCAGAGCTGTTGTGATGATTAGAAATTTTCCACGTAGAACACTTACCACAGTATATGGCCCAGAGTAAACACTAAGTAAATAAATAAAACAGCTCTTGACACTGATGTTTTAGCATGATGATCCAAAGTGTTTTTTTTCTCTCCTTTTAAGATGTCTATATCATCCCAGGGAAGGGAGATATTTAAAAAAACTCTTTCTGACAGGAAACATTAAATTTAAAGCCCAAGAGAAAGATTCAGTAGGAAATAGAGAGAAGCAGAAGCAGTCTCAAGAATAAATTAAAACCAAAAATACACAAATCCCACGTCGTAATCATTTGTTCTGCATAGGACGCAGCAATGTAAAGTGGAGAGCCTTTATCTCCTCAGCCATCCATCATGTAATGGAATGAAGAGGTAGAGAGAGTCAGGAGGCAGGGAGGGGAAGTCACTCATATGTATCATTTGCGACTCTCTCCCCACATTTGAAACAGTCTCCTTCCGCTCCTGTCTCTGACTCATCTCTTCATATTTATCCAAATCCCCAGCCAGGCAGGCCAGAGAGAGTGCTGTTTTGGCTGGATCTCCATGGCCACAGGTGGTAAAGCCATCTGCAAGCACTTTGGCCCTCCCTGGACAGAAACCATATCTTGGCTGGTTTGAGATTTGAGGTGGAGAGAATAAGAAAGATGGTGGCACACAGAGAACACAGGTGACAGCCTTCCCAGTCCTTTGAAATCTCTGGATTCATGAAGTTAGAGGCTTGTGGCTTCACCATGGCCTTCTTAAGAGGATCCCTAGCCTGAGGATGTTTGCACAGCCAACCACGCTGTTATAATAATAGCACCCACCAAGCACTGCACAGGGCTCCGAAGGGAGTAGCAGCGTCTTGTGTGCTTTGGCCACCTTTTTCTATTGTGAATGTCCCATTTTTGTTATGTTTGGGCCTGACCCATTGCTGGGTTTCATTTACAGTTAGTATCAACGCCTGTTTTCTTTGTACCACCCCTGCCTTGTCTCAGTCTTATCTCTAAAAAGCTTGTTCAAAACTAGAGTGCATCTCTAAGAGGAGGCAGAAGGAATTTTTTGTGAGCACAGCTGTCTCCATCCTTCAAAAGGACTTAGTTTGCTCTGTTCTCTTTGGAATTAGGAAACTAAAGTGTGCCCCGAAGAAGCCATCCTCTTTGAAATGCCATGAGCATTCTTGGTTGTTTTGTGCACTAGAGTGAGAGGTAAAAATGTGGATTTCCTGGGACCATCGTGTAGCTTTGGAAGACAATGTTATTCTCAAAAGCAGAGGTTCATGACTTCTCAAATGACAACATTTCCAAAAAGGAAGACTTTGGGTTATTGAACTCTGAAATGTTTTGAATATATGTGTACATGTATAGTTTTCTTGTAGTAGGGTCCATAAGTTTTATCATCTACTCAGAGGAGTAAACAACCACAAGAATGAAAAAGTAAAGAGTCTGTGCTTTTAAATTTAAATTATGTTACAACCTCAAAGGAGGGTGCCCCAATCTAAGTATCTTATGAGGAAAAGCTTACCTCGAATGAAAAATTATCTGGTACTGTTATAAAATTGAAGAATTTGTTGAGTCTTTTCATTAAACAGAAAAGCTTTCACGATATTTTCTCAAGTGAACTACAAGCTATTTTGATCCCTGATCAAACGATTATAATGTCTGCTATAAAATGCAGCATGTGCAAACAGTCCATCTTTGATGTTGAACATCTATACTTCTTTATTGTAGGGAATTAATCTTTTTTATATTCTTTGGGGCTTCCTTATAATCTTGATCCCCATTTCATCGAAGATATTCTATAAAAAGAAAAAAAGAAAATGAATGCATGTGATGTTATAACTCAGCTGTTCATTTCCTCTTCTGCTTTTCTTGCTCCTTGCTTTCCTTCCATATAAGACAGGAGCAGGACCATATTAAAAGCAGGGCAAGTAAACCAAGCAGTGGGCTGTCTAGATAGCTCCAAATGAGGTCAATTACACAGATCATGAGATTAGCTTCTGTCTTTGCCAGTGCTGGTGGGTTTCTGGGATTTCTTACCATTTTATCATCAATAAGTCACAGCAACCAGGAGAAGGAGATATGAAATGAAATGTGGGCATCACATTCCTTTTACATGAGATGTGATGAAAGAGAGAGAGAGAGAGAGAGAGAGAGAGAGAGAGAGAAAGAGAGAGAGAAAGAGAGAGAGAATATGTGTGTATTCCATGTTTAAGATTTTTCAGTAAACAAGGGCAAAACTCTCCCAGTTTAGTAACTTGAACACATAAACACAGCATCAAGCTGCCAAGTTTTATCCAGGAAGGGGGTTTACTATTATTCTTTGATATTATAGCTAATTGCAACACATGTGAGAGAATATATGAGACATTAAATTGAGGAATCAATTTTAAGTGCTTAGTACATAATGATAATAAAAAACATGATTGATTCCTTGCCATACGTTGGACCCTGTGCTAAGCACCTCAAATACATCATGACCTTCATTCTCAGAACTACTCTAGGAAATAGGCAATGCATTAATATTCTCACTTTATGAATGAAGAAACTTCAGCTGGGAGAGAAAAAAAGGGAAAGTCACTGTGACTATGTTTTGAACCACTTGGCTCTGCATTTTCCATGGTAATGGTAACAGATATGTAAGAGAGAGAGCAGGACAGGAAGGCAGAGATGTTGGTGAATGGGTGTCTCAGACAGAGAGGATGAGATCCACCAAAGAACAACAGGAAACTCAACACGTTAGTTAGTGTTCAATCATGATTAGTTCTCAAGGTCATCTAAAATATCACTGTAATCACGGTGACATTCTGATATCCCAATTCAGTCTGGCTTTTGTTTTGTTCCTGCCAGATGACATGCTACCTTCTCCTACTTTATTTTAAACTCACTCTAATCATTCATTTGCTTCTAACAAACTAATATATTCATCCTAAGAAAAACATAGTGCAGACCTTTACATTTTTTTCACTGCAAATTTAAATGTCAAATCTGAGATGCTTCAATTGTTAATTTATTTTGAAATACCTATTTCATTATCAGAACATTTTAATTCACCGTGAAAACTGCTTCCTATTATTCCTACCCCTCCATAATTGCTTTTGCTTCTAAATGACAGCTGTGACTATTGGTTGTTCAAATGCCTCTAGGGACCTTTCCAGAACTGCCGCTGGGGAGCATGAAGGGGTTTATACTGTACACTCAGGCCCACCCTGGTCTCCAAAGTTTTCCCCTAACTTTTGGAGGGTTTGCTTAATCAGAGTGATTTGGTCTCTGTTTTTGTTTTCTCATTAGCATTTCATTTATTTGCATAATCATTCATTCACCAAATACTTAGAAATTAAAATGAAATAAAAACAAATTGAGCTCAAAACAGTCCTAAATGACTTGTGAATCAAGATTCAGTAGAACTGTAAATGCAATGAATTGCCATGTTGTCCAATAGGTCACTATGCTCACCATGGCCTTTATGGCAATAAGCAGATCCTATGGCAACTGTCTGGTGGCTTCTCGGTCTCTCTTACTAGACTTTAAACTCTTTGAGGTCACAGAGCTTGTATCTATCTATTATGGAATCCAAACTTCTGAAAATGGAAGACATACTCACTCAACAGTAAAACAAAAAAACAAAAATGGGTCCATACAACAAAAAATTTCAGATCGCAGTATTCTTTTTGTGATATTCAAAATACGCTTCTCGTGATTGTATAGACATCGTCCACAAAGCTGCACGATGATTCATCTGGTCTAGTCTATTGTGACAGGTTTTGAACTGCACTTTTATATGTTTTTTTCCCCTTTTAACTTTCCCATGCTCTACTGTCAGACGAATAATACTAATCCACTGCTTTACGCGTGTCGCCTCCTACGCAAAATCTTTGAAGTCTCACCTGTACCTGCAGGATTAGCATAGCCCTGATCCACAAGGATCCTCCACCTCATAGCCCCCTATTTCTCTAGTCGTAAGATTGGCTCTCACAGAATCACAGCTCAATTGATCTAGGCTTTGTCCGCCCAACAATACATTTCCCGTCTCTCACTAGAGCGTTTATTCCCCTTATTCCTTCTACCTTTATATTTTCTCATCCTTATTTTAATATCACCTTTCCTTTAAAGTCCATTTCAAGTTTTACTTCAACCAAGATTTCTTGGAATGCTCCCTGGACCTCATCTTCTGAGGAACCAAAGACCCAAGCAGACATCATAAAGTAATTGGAATTCCATTTCAGAACCTCCACAGAGCTTGTACCTTGCACACAGGGTGGAAGTCAGCCCCATATTTTAGCATTAGCTTATCCACATGCTAAGTGGGTGCCACTGAAAAAACTCAGCTCAGTTGTCTGAACTTTACTTTTCTCATCTGTAAACTGGGTATAATAATTCTCCTTCATAGAAATATTGTAAGAGTGAAATGAGAAAAATACATAAAGTGGCTTAAATGTCTGGCCTCCTTTTTCAAAGCGTAAGCTGTCTTTAATATATATCTTGAGTCCTCCAAAGGTTAAGCATCACTAATCTAAGAAAATGAAATTAAAGAATTGATATTATATTATTAGAAAAGGTGGAAATTTTCTCAGTATCTAATGGCACATCCAACTTGTGGAATAACTAGAGTCTTATGATTTAAAAATATTTGGAAATCAAACATTCAAATAATTTTCAGCTTATGAGATCAAATATTCATATTATAAAATGATGTTTTCCATGGTTTGCTCTGAAGGGGCTAGAAAACTGGAATGGTAACCCAATATGCTTGGGCCCTTTCCAATTTTTCTGCCTTAATCCCATGGATCTCCCATGATATAACCCCCACATGCAAAGAAAAAATAGCAAAAAAGAAAAAGCTCAATTGCAGAAAGAAAAACAGGATTGAATGTGATCGTGTCTTAGGTTATTTATGTAACCTTTTAAGAAACAGATATGTTTGACTAAAACACCATCACTTGCTTTGCTAAGATGATGGTTTCATTAAAAAGCCTTTCTGCTGAAACCTGGAATGCATTGCCTGGATAAGCAGGTCAGAGTTCACAATTGAAACTGCCCACGCAAAGCATGCTCAAAACTCCCCCCAAAAAATGAAAATTAAAAATAAAAGTATCCGCCTCTGTGTATGTATTTACGCTTTATAGCAGAGGGGAAAAGAATGATCACGAGAAGGAGGAACCACAGGAAGTCCTGGAAAGGGGTTTAAATGAGTATTTCACATACTTCCAGAGGACGATTCTTGCAGTGATAAGATGGTACAACCTAAAGACATTTATGGCAGTCTGGAGGGAGGGAATCTTTGGCAAGACAGAGAGAAAAACAAACCTCATTTATCTCTGATGATTTATCAGATGCATAACCATAAATCTTAAACCAGAAGACTCAGGGCATTCCTTTGTCGTTTGAAGCAGCAAAACAGCTTGCTTACCTGTCCTGTGTCTCCCGACTGAAATGAAGGGCCTGTCATTGGTGGGCTGAGGGGTGATAGGAGGCATCGCAGAAGGTCAGTGCAGGGAGCGCTGTTTGTCAGCTAGCCTGGCTGGCTTCCTCCTTTCATTGCACTCAGGATGCCGACATGATGAATGGGGCCCTAAGTAAGTGCTTGTTAGCATTGGGCGTCTGACAAAGAATTGTCAGAATGCCTGACACCAAGAATTCCCGGGAAGCCGATGTCTCTATGTTTTCTTTCTTCTCCCCCAAATTTTGCTCCAGTAATTGGACATATGTCCAAAGATAAAGTAGAATTTTATGTTGTTTGTTCATTAAATTATCAATAATTATTTGTTCAGCCCACTTTTACTGATCACACACCACTTCAGTGAACAAAATGTGAAAAATCACTGCTCTCATGGAGCTTACATTTTAGACAGAAAATAATTGGCTAAATTAAGGGTGGCTAGTCGTTTAGGTGGGGCAGTCAGGGTAGGGCTGCCTGGGATGGGAACATTTGCTCCCAGTTCTGAACAACAGAGGGGGCTGAGTCAATGTGTCACTTGTCCTAAGTTTCAGGCGGATGAAGCAACAAGTGCAAAGCCCCTGAGTCAAAAGTACATCGTGATAAGGAGAAAAGTGGGGGCATGTAAATTTGATGGCAGTAGGCCAGGTCATTAAAGGGCTTATATGTCATAATAAAGCCTCTGCATCGTAGTATAAGTGAGATTGATCAGGGGAATGAATCCACTTCTGCCTGGAGGGCGGAGGACAGACAGGCGTCCAGGTCCAGAGTGGGAGCTGGAAGAAAGAGGCTATTGTGATCTTCAGGGAAAAAACGCTGATGGGGTTTGGAGCCGGTGCTGGTGGAAAAGTACCCGGATTGTACATGTATTTGACAGGAAAGAGGGCAGGTTTGGGTGGATTGCATGTGAACTGTGACAGACACAAGGGCAGTGAGTCTGACTTTAAGGTTTGGAGCCTGAACAACTGGAAGAACAAGTGTGACATTTGCTGAATTGCTGATTTTTTTTTTAACTGGAACCAAAATTTATATGCAGAGATGAATGCTTTTTCAAATGACTTTTCTTAGGAGAATATCTACTTGATACAGTAGGGCTGCTCAGCTCAGAGCAGTTGAAGTCCTTAAGAATCTGATTCATTTTATGAGACATCCAGGACATTGTCTCTCTCTTCATGCCCGTTATTTTTTAACCAAATAATGACATATATTTACCTTACTTTTATCTCTTCTTAAAACACGACTTCCAATTTATTAGACATGAAATAGTGCTGGCATTGAAGATAGTGAATATAAAAGGTAGCAAAAAGACAAAATTTGAAAATTTCATTATAATATTATCAGTGCAAAATAACTAGTAATTCCCAACAAAAGACATAAACTCCCCAGACATAGCCAACAAAGTGGAACTAGTTGGTTTCTCTAGTCCCAGCTATGACACTTTTCAACTTGGCAGTTTGGCCATAATAATAGTGGGGTTTTACTCAAATGTGACCCAGAGTGAATTTTGGAGTTTCTCAGGAAAGGTAGTAAAGTCAGTTAGGAAAGGAAGAAAGGGAGCGAGGGAGGAAAGGAGGAAGGAAGGAAGGGAGATTTTGTGTCAAATATTAAAGGATATATTTTTCTCAAATAACATGAGGTTTAGAAGTCACGGTCCAGGACAAATGCCCTTGCTCAAGGAAATCAAACCCCAGGCTCCTCCTAGCTTCCTAGTTTACTAAGTTTGCATGCAGCTTTTATTCTTATGATTACAAAAGATATGATCTAGCTCTAGCTCCATGCCTATGTCCCAGGAATGATGAAAGGGGGAGTGGAGAAGGATAAAGGGCAAAGTCATGGTCAACCTCAGTCTTTCTCTCCTCTCAGGAAAGCAACAGTCTTAACACAAGCCCCATCCTGTAGAATTCTGCTTATGTCTTAATATCCAGACTGGATCACATGAACAGCATCAGCTGCCAGAAGTGGTGGGTATAAGGGATTTTGTTGTTGTAACTATTTGCTTTTTCCTTTTATTTTCATTTCGTATTGAAGAATAGCTCACATACCCAAAGTGGTACGTATGAACACAGTACAGTTTGATACATTTTTACACGTGGAGCATACCAATCCACTCTGTTTAGATCAAGACCCAGAACCCTCATGTCAGACTAATTCCAGTCACTGTGTCCTAAAGTGATAGGTATAATTTTTAGCGGGTAAATTGCTGGTCTGGATACCTTTAGAAATGAAAAAAGTGCATGTCAGATATGAAACCAGCGGCGTTTGCTGAAGAAACACAAAGCCTAAATCGCAAATGGAGAAGGAGGGCATGAGACCACAAGGAACCTAAATATGATGGGATGGTGTCACTCATAAACCAAGACAGCGAACCTTTGTTCAAGCTCATAGACGTAGAGACCTAAGAAGCAGGGGAGTATTGAGTCATCAGGGTTCCCCGCAGAGAGCTGAGATTGCTTCCAGCAGACGTAGACATCAAAAATTGTGCACTGCCATGTGATATATAGATGATGTATTACAGAACTGTACACCTGAAACTTATGTAACTTTACTAACAATTGTCACTCCAATAAACTTTAATTTAAAAAAATAATAATAAAATAGTACCCCTCTGGAAAAAAAATATTGGACTCTGTCCAATGAGACTACATGTCTTCTCTCTGAAGACGTTTTTTTGAGTGTAAATTTTTCTTGTCTCAAAATATGTATCCAAGATAGGGTAACAACCATAATATAATATGAAATGATCCAGTGAGAAAAACATAGAGTTTGAAAATGAAACAGACTTGGGTTTAAAATCTAACTCTATGGCTTCCTAGAGGAAGGTTTTGGGGAATTTCAATTTCCTCATCAATAAAATAGTAGTGATGAAATTTGCTTCGCAGATGTGTTAATAGGAGAAACTAGATGTGACTGGACAAACAATGTTAATATCAGTATGTTTCCTCCAGTGGTCAAAGAGAGTAGAGTACTTTCCTCAGTGGTTTTCATTGCTTTCCCCATCTGTCACTATGCCTCATCAAGAAATAACATTTTTTTCTTGATGGTGAAAAGCAAAGCAGATACACATTTAGAAATGGAATAAGGGGAATGGATATTGGGAGAAAAAAATCAATGTGGGGCTTGGTCCTGAGAAGAAAGATGAGGCCACTGGGACTAAGATGCTCTAGTGTCATGGTGATGTGTGATGGGAGTCGATTTTAAAAAGGGAAAATATTATATACTGCCTTAGATAACATATTTACTTTTTATTTTTATTTATTTATTTATCATTTTTATTAATTTATTTTTTTTCAGCCTACGCCATCGCCAGCAACTCACGGCATCCCAGCTCCAGGTTGAGCTGTTGTTCAGCATCTTAGTTGTAGAGGGCAGTGTCACTGTCCCTTGTGTGGGATCCGAACCGGGGCCCTGCTGCTCAAAGCTGGCGTCCCAAGCCAGCTCTTAACCAACACGCCACTCGGCCGGCCCTATTTATTTATTTTTTTGGCTGAGCCATCCTGCCACCTGCTAGGGTCGGGAATAGAACTGGCAACTTAGATAACATATTTAGGTCTCTTTGCCATTTTTAAAAAAATGAAAGTAAATGTTTGATAACATTTTGCCATTAGTTTCTTGTTTTTATGTTTTGAAGAACTGTGTTTCTTTAACTTCTACAGTCTTCTGAGTCTGAATCTTACAGACCCCTACCTCATAAGGTTAAAAGAGATGAGGAATAACATCCTTAGTTAAAATAGTAAAAAAAAAAAAAGGTATCTATTACAAATGACTAATTATTTTCTCTCTGACTGAAGGTATTTTTCAAATAGCTATAATAGTACTACTACTAATAGTAGTAGTAGTAGTAGTAGTAGTAGTAGTAGTAGGAATGATAGTTAACACATAAAACCAACAACAATTATTCATATTTTACAGATGAGGAAACTGAGGCTCAGGAAAGCTCAAGGAAGTTGATAGAGGTTACACATCTGGTGAAATAATATAACGGCGTTTGAACCTAGAACTTGTACTTTTAACCACCATCCTGATTCTAGCAATGGTCTCATCATTGTAAAGTTGTCACAGCCTTCCTGGTAACTACAGGTAGGAAAACAGGTATCTGGAATGTGCATAGTGATGAGTTTATGAAAAATCGAATTTTATGTCCTTAAAATACTTGTTAATAATAAAATTAATTCATCCAGGATCAAGCTAGTTTATTCATAGAAAATCAATATTCAGAGCCAAAGTCCTTTTTCTAATATTGGGTAATGAACTATTTAAGCATGTGACTTGGCATTGTGATTTTGACTAACTTAAAATAAACATTTTCACCTAATGTAGTAAAGACACAAATTCATGAACAATACAAAAGTCACAATCACATTGGATTAAGAAGCTGACTTCCCCTGTTCAGCTCTTGGATATAGAAGAGAAGACCAGGGTCCACTTATCAGGAGACAGAAAACCAAAGTACGTACGAAAGTCGTATGATCACAGTGTCTTCAACATTGCCAGAGGAGCTGGACCAAATCTTCCCTGAGGCTGTTAAAGAATGAACAGTTGCCTCTGGTTATTCACTGTTTTGTGGGTAAATTATTTCTCATAACGTCCCTCAGTCTTCCTTTTTATCCCAAATTGGTAGTGATTGTTGACACTGACAAAATAATATGGAAATAAATGGAGGCAGAAATGTCTTTTTCTGAGTGTGGGTCCCTTGTCTTTTTAAAATAACTTTCATCCATGAAACACCTATTTATAATCATTAGTGCCAGAGATAGGACATGTAAGAACCATGCACATATTGCTTTATTTTACAACTGAAAGTCGTTATGAAAAGAAAACACTTTCAAGGATAAAACAAAATGGAAATGCAAGTGGGGAAAACAGCTAATTCATAGCTATCATTAATTGAGTAATTCCAAGGTGCTAGAAAGAATCAATGTTTATCTCCCTATTTTAACAACAGGTGCACTGAGGCTCTAAAAATTTATAATTTTGTCCAAGATCGTGCCACTAGTAGAGAGAGACTATGAATTGAACCCAGGAAACTGTGACATCGAAGCCTATGACCTTGACAAGTCTACAATAACTTGGAATAACCAATTCAATGCTTCAATAATGCAGGTAACATCTTACTGTGCCCCAGAAGGGTCATACTGTAAATCTTTTTTGGGAATCAATGATGAAGAATGCTGAGCTGCATATTAGAAGTCCTGAATTCTGTAAGATATTGACATTAGACACCTTCGGGCAATCCACTTGGCTTTGTTGGGAAGTATTTATCTCTAAGGTCTCTTTTGTAATAATTTGCATCTGCGAAAGTATTCACACATATAACCTCATTTTGTCTTTGAGCCTTGTTTGGTCTTATCCAGGGAACAGAGACACATTATCACTGATAAATATTTTCTAAAATTTGGAGTAACCTGTAGTTAAGGAAAACCCTGCCTTCAAAGTAGAAAGCTCTAAGCTCTTTAAAATGATGAAAACATTTTCATTTAGTTTATTACTATATCCCCAGGATCAAAAACAGTTACTGGAGCTTAGTAAACATGATTGTTTTAATGTAAACTATAAAGTGGAAAGTAAGTCATCTTTAAAGTAGATAATTTCCTTACAAAAGTTTTTTCAATTGACTTTTTAGAAGCCAATATCTAATGAAAATGTGTCATGAAGAGACTTAGGAGTTCAAAGTGGAGCTCCATATGATGGGTGGATAATTTCTGTAATTCAAGATACAGCAAGAACAGAGGCAATAACTCATGCCACACACTTTTTAAAGTATTGAACAGTGCCAGGTCAAATGCTAGTGCTAGAGTTCCCCCAATTCAAGCGGATAATCTTCCTAGAATGGGGTCTATTATTAAGTGTAGTCACTTAATAAGATGTAGAGCTCTTTCTTTCTTTTTTTTTCCCTATACACTGTTTATCCTGAGCAAAATTGCCTCTAAATTCTAGCCTGGACCTCTGAACACCCAGAGGGCTTCATCCTTGGGAAGCAGCTTTATGGTTAGTAGTCTACTAGGTTCTATTTATTAACTGCATGATTTAGGCAAAAATCCGGAATGTGGATTGTAACAACTATTGTTTCTATCTTAAAGTTTATTGATGATTAAAAAGCACTTGACACATAGCAACTCCCGATAGTTGGTAGGTCTTATTATTCTGTGCATTACTAGCAATGACAATAATAGGTACCATTCTGATTACCTATTGATGAATAAATATTCACCCCAAAGCATAGAGGCTCATAGCACTAACCATGTTATGATGTCTCACAATCCCATGGGTTAGTTCAGGCTCACCTGGGTCATTCCCTCCTGGCTTCACTGGGGGTCGGTCTCTCCTGTGTTTCAGTCAGATGGCAGCCATGGCTGGGGTTGGATGTCTTGTTACCTTGCACCCCTCTCTTTCCACGTGATGCGTTATCCCCCATTCCATTTTCATGTGGCCATTCTCTCTGGCAGCCTAGTTAGGGCTTCTTCTGTGGTAGCTCAGGGTTTCACGTGGGCGGAAGGAATGGCCCGAGCTCAGAAGTCCTAGAATATCATATCCTGACATTTTATTGGTCAAATCAGCCACAGGTTCAATGTGAGAGGATGTGAGTCCCTTCTCTTGAAGGAGTCTGACTACCATGGGTATAATTTGTTGAAACTACAAATGCCATGCACGCTGGTTGTTGTTATAATATCTATGATATCAGTGTCACAGGTTCTCTCACGGAGAATGTGACATCCAGATAACAGCTTTGTGACTCTTAGTGCCAACAGGAATCTTTCAGTTATATATTTAGACTGCATTGTGGTGGCCATCACAGTGGGGAAGTGGGGAATCATGAGTTTGCAGCTGAAATGTAACATCGTGGTCCATGTGAAACAGTATGACGAACAAGATGGTAGCTTTGGTGTGAGGAGAACTGATGCCCAGCTCCTGGCTCAGGTGCTCGCTCGTTCAGTGACAGCGAATGCTGAAATTTTCAGAGACTCCATTGGGTCATCTGTGCTTGTGTTCTAGTTGCTGTGGCTGTGTAACCAACTGCTCCCAAACTCCGTGGCTTAAAACAAAACAACATGGCTTACTCATAGATCTACAATTTGCACAGGTCTCAGTGAGGAAAGTTTTTTTCTAGTCTTCTTACCATTAGCTGGAGTGGCTCCAAAGCTGGGGCTGGAATAGCTGACGTCTCGCTCACTCACAGTCTGGCACGTGGGCTTGGACAGCTGTGGGATGGAACAACTGGGGCTCCTCGATAGTGTCTCTATCTCCATAGGTTACTGTTGAGTTCAGGGTAGCTGAGTGTCTTCCACGGAGGTGCAGCGCTCTGAAGACGAGAGAGTGAGAAAGCCAGTTGGAAATTCTCTAGAACTTATGTAGTATTTTATTCACTAGAAGTGAGTCATTTAAGGTTGATGCAAATTGAAGAGATAGGGAATTAGGTCTCACTTTTTGTGGGAGGAATGTCAAAAAAATTGCAGATATGTTTTGAAACAACAGCTGGGATAGGATGATGTCTCCTTAATGAGCTGCCGATTCAATGAATGTCAGTAGGTGCTCACTATACATGAATTTCCTTTTCCTCCGCACCTGGTCCAGGTTCTCCTGCTGTATCCCCGCTCCAATTTTTCTGAGGTAATCATTGGAAAGGTTCAGATACAGCATAATTTGAAGATTCCCTGTATCGCAGGGCCCCTGGGCGCTTCCTGCAGTGCCCAAGCTGATTCTTCTGTGTGGGTTTAGGTATTTGCATAATATCAGTCTTCTCAAAAACTTCACATAAAATTTTAGAACAGCTAGTTGGAGGCTGGATGAACCATGTGCCAGCTTTCCTACTGGGAAGCCTGCCTCTTCCCTGCTACCTGGCCGGACTTCAGCCTGCTGGGGGGTAGGGTGTTGATTCCAGGTAGCTCCCATGTGGAAATGAAGCCCCGGGAGGTCTAAGAACTACCTGGTGAGACCTACCCTAGGAGTGTGTGTGAAAAGAGTGTGGAGACAATCTTTGAGGTCTAGAGCTCAGGATGAGTCCGCAGTGGACTCTGATTTTAATTCTGCTGCTGATTAATTATGCAAACGGGGACAGGTAGCTCTGCCTCACTGAGACTTGGTCTTTTGATCGTTCCGGAACGCCACTACCTTGGCTTCCTATGCAGCAACTCAGCTTTCAAAATTCAGGTAAAATATTATTGCCTCTATTTTAATTGGAGTCTCTCAAGGTAGAACAATCCTTTTCTCCTGTGTCCCCACAAAAATATGTACAGACTTCTATTAAGAAATTGATAATACTTTAACAGTTCTTTTCTCTTTTGTTGCCTGTTTTCCCCTATGAGGCTATCAGCCTCCTATGGAGAAGGCAGACACCATGTCCTGCATCTTTCTCTAGTGCTTAGCTCATCGTTTCTCACATGTGGTATATGCAGCATAAATACTTATTGAATGGACAGAGAAAATGGCTATGCTAACACAACCTGTTCTTTCTGTTCACTATGGCTGCTATAACAACACCGAACAGGAAAAATGGATCAATATGCTTTTAAAATATTAATTCATCTCTCAGTGCAATATGGTTTTATCATAATGAATCTTATGAAGTGAATGTGAAGAAAGAATAGTGAAATCATCAGGTGAAACATGTAGAAAATCAAACAGGTTTGTATTTCTACTCTTTGCTGGAAAAATCCAAATGTGGATTAGTAGGTTTCTTGAGTTTGCTATTTTCAGTGGGTCTTAGATAAAGTGGTCAGGGCTGTTAAGAGCAGTATACTGACAAGATTTTAAATAACGCCACACATGTAAGTGCTAAAGGGTTTAAGGATTTGGGGGAGCGGGGTTGTTTTGTTTTAGCTTGGAGAGGCAATGACTCAAGACTCAAACATTCAATGATAATTGATTTGAGTTGGGTAGAAGACTGCTGAATGGAAGAGAAATTCAATAATTTTGTTTAGGTAAACCTATATTCATTTTGGAAAATATTCATATATTTATGAACAAATAGTTTTATATGGAAAAAAAGAATTTTGTTTAGACCTAAAGGGAGAAATCTGATCAATGGAAGGAAGTTGAAATGAGGCATTACCTGGGCTTCAGCATCAGACAGAAGAGATTACACTCTCAGCTCTGCTCTAATATGTACTACCTATGTTGTTTGAGTCAAGAGACTTAACCTTTCTGAACCTCATGTTCCTGATTTCTAAAATAGAGATGATAATAATGCATATGACATAGGGATATTTTAAGGATTAAGGAAAGCAAGACATGTATAATGCTTAACTGGGCCACAGTGAAAGTTCAATCAATGGGAGACTGAACTTAATTATATTCAGAGTTGTTCCTAATTTTTTTTTCTTTTTCTTTTTTGAGTCTGAGAATTAAAAATTTGCAAAGACTAGAGCACTGACTTCTCAGATTAGCTAGCTATGATTTGTAGGAGAGCAGAGTTTGGATGGAATTATGTAGAAGGCAGACTGTTCTCAAAATAGCAAGGGGCGTGGCCAGTAAATGCCAGAGACCGGGGACCATGCCTAGGGAGGCAGGCATAGGGCAGAGGCAATAGGAGAGGAAGATGTCTTTTAATGATTATAAACCAGGTACCAAAATATTTCCTCATAATTTGGTCATCATTTCTTGTCACAACAACCCTGCAAGTGGTGATCATTTTTTTTGTCATTTTAAAAATAAGAAAGCTAAGGTTATGTGTTTAGTGCGAAAGATGTAAGGACAAATGAAACTTAGCAATTTACTTTAAGGAACTCACATTGTAGTGGAGACAAAAATAATTAGTATGCCCAAGTATGTCTTGGTTCTTTATAAAGCCTTATTATACACAGAACTGAAGGTTTAACCCAACAATGGAGTGACCATACAGAAAGGAGTGGAAATATCAGTTCTCCCTCCAGAAACACATGTCCATGACTGCGTCCATCCCTATATCAGCTTTGTTTGGCAGTAACTCCATACTAGTGAAGTATGGTGAGTTTACTATTAATAAGAATAATAAATACCAGTTATTAACCACTTATTATAAGCTCCGTCTACACAAGACTTTGAATGTTTGGTAAATTTCCTTTTGAGACATGTAAATAGCCACCCAGGAAAAGGTATTTAATTTTGTCTAATGCACGTAACTGAATCGGGAGATGGTGAAGTTGCAATGAAAAATGTAATTTACTAAACTCTAACACCCATGCTTTTTTTTACTAATCAAGGGGATATGCTGCCTTGGGCAAGACCTGGGCAAGCCAGAGAGGCACAAAATGGTCCTAAGATGCCAAAGGCCCATGAAATCCACCTACTCCTATTACCTGGGACTAGCAGAAAGACAGTTTCATGGTGGATTGTCTCTACATGAACAAACTACATGAAGGCACATGAATTCCAACCCCGAATGTCACTGTGTGATGAAGGAAAGAATTCTGGATTAGCAGGCACAAGATTTGAACTCGGACCCGATTTGATGTGTGACATGTGGGGATAAGTGAGCATCGCTAGGTCTTGCTTTCTCTGTCTCTAAAATGGAAAAAAAAAATTGGGAGAGTAAATTTTGAATATACTTTTCAACTGAAAAATGTTATTGTTTTTTTTCTCAAATAGCAAAATCCAGGCCAATGTATGACATTTGAATTATGTATTTTTTCCTACAAATGTGGGTGCTATAGAATCTTAGACATTGGAAATATCATCAGCACACAGAAACATTTGCAATTCTCATGTGGATTCAGTTTAAACTCGTTCAGCCTATAAACTTTGGTGATAGCTTTAACTAATTATTATTTTTCTCTTGATTGAATAGTTTGGCAAAAATTTAAATAAAATATAACTTGGACTCTTTGGGAATTAGAATCAGGTAACACAATATTTTTTTCATTAGAGAATATTAGTTTCTGTAATCAAACTCATGTAGATAAGACCTTACATATTTAATACAGTGCATTACCCTTGCACAAATGGAAAAAATATGTTTAATGTTTCTAGACCAATATGGCTGTTAATTTTTGTACAAGCCTACCCAACACAGTATAACTGGGATACTTTTTCCAAAGTTGACAGCACAACTAATGTTTCCAAAACATTCGAATTACATATACATATACAATTTATATTTATATATGTTATATATGTAAATATATTTATTTATTTATATAAAAAGACCAATAACAATATGTTATGCATCAATAACAGCAACAGCTTTTCCAGGCTCTGCAGTCATCTGAACAAAATTATAGAGACATCCAGCATACTCCATTAAAAAAAACTTAACAAAGTAAAAAAAAAAACAAAAACAAAAAAACCCAGAAAACAGTTCTGTTACTACTGTGGTAACAGGCACCATGTATGTATGTATGTTTGTATGTATGTATGTATTAGCTTCTCAATCATCATCTGGAAAGAAAACATTCTAGAATAACGTCATTAAAAAAAGCTCTGATAAAGCACAGTCACACGTATCTATTATAAAGCAGGTACAAGATATTTTCAAATTAATTTTTATAGGTATTTTGGTACAACTTGCTCAAGAAATTGGCTTTAACATTAGAGCAAGGAAATGTGTTCAGTTGCTACCAGGAAGATGTCCCGTGGGGGTTATATAAAATAAATTCAGGCTTAACAATGTTTGAAGAGAAAATTATTTTAGAGTGTGCTCCTTTAAATGCAAATGGAACTTGAAGTTGTACATTGGCACTTTATATCCCAGCGGAATTTTATAACCACATATTATTTTATCATTCCTCTTCTCTGCCATGTATCCAGAGCACCCAGGCAACCGAATGACTAGAATTCTTCCTCTTTATTTTTCAGTGTCTAAAGCATGGCAGTCTTTTTGGAGGAGATAAGGCAAATCACTATTTCAAAGCATTTTTTAAATCCACCCTTAGTTCTTGATATTTACACGAGAAACAAGAAAATACCACAATTGTATACTAAAACGCACTCATGTGACGTAGAAAGAAATTTCATATCCTCTCTGTCTCCCCTTATGAGCATTTCATCAGGAAAGTTGCTATTTTTTTGCTAAATTTATAGACACTCAAATATGCACACACTCATCATACAACAATCATGTTAACTTTATATCTACATATATAATTGAAATTTAAAAGGGAACTGAGCTAACAAGCTTGATCTAAGAGCAAAAAAAAAGGCATTGATTAACAAATTAATTGTGTGACAATAGTTTATTTTAGAAGACATATTTCACCCTATGTGAACAAACTGTCTTAAATTCCCTTAGATATCTTTATTGTTTCACAGTTACTTTTCAGTCAATTATAGCTCAGTTACAGCTAGTCATTGAATAATGCCTTCTGATGTGAGTTTGCTAATATTTTATTAATTTAATAAAGGAACTGGATAGACCATGATAATCAATCAGTTAAGCAACAATTATGCTGCCTAATTTGTGATAAGCTTTGTATTGGTACTGTGAACACAAAGTGAGATGTTTTTATTCTGACTTGAAGCATTTTGCTATCCTATGTGGGATGAGGTGGGGGAGAGGGATTTGTATCTAAATCCACATGGTGGTCATTTCATAATGGTTTCCTAAATGAAAGAAAACTGAGAGATGAGACATTTGAAAATAACGAAACACTAATTCATGAAATATTAAGCCATTAGAGTTGAGATTAAAAAAAAAACCAACTCTGTATATGCACTTTGAAAAGTGAAAAGCTCTTGAAAGAAGTACATCTTAAACTGCAATCTTATAAGGAAAAAATAGGCTACAGATCAGGAAAAGAGAGGTCAGCAGACGTGGTATGAAAATAGCCAGGGATGCGAACATCAATGCACACAGATATTTATGGAGAATGATGACAGTTTGATAAATATTTACAGAATCCTACCTTTATTTGGCTCAGAAATAGCATCAGTAGTGGCCATATTATTTCAGTTTGTCCTATATCATTTCTAAAGGCTTGCATATAACAAAACTAAAAACACTCTCAGTGCATTTAATCTAAGTTACCTCTTATATCCCCATCCAATAAACACAGGCACACACACACGAAAACACACACACATACACACACACCAAATATACACATAAGCAAGGTATCCTGGTATCGGGTATTACCTAGATTTCTTCTCTGCTGAATTTTTAGCCTTGGTCTTTTATGCTAGTGTTCATTTTTATAGCAGGTGAATCTTTTAGAGCCTTACATAGTAAAGTGGAAAGAGATGGTTCGTGAAATGACTTTAAGCCAAAACTCTTCCACTTTACTCTGTAACCCGTGCAAATCACTTAAACTCCCTGAACTCAACCTTCATCTTTAAAACAGAGATAGAAAATAAGATATTTGACGATGACTACCCTGCACTGCTTTTGAGGATCACATGGAATAATGTCCGTGGAAGAGGTTGCGTAAATGCTACAATAGTAACAAAAGCTCCAAATTGTAATTGGTATCCAAATAAACATGCAGACACTTCTGAGGTAACAAGGTAACTGTGCTAGTACTGACTGTTTTGCTCTATTGGCACATTCTCTTTGTCTTACGTGGAGCCAAACCTGTTCTATGGCATATGTAAAACATTCAAGGTGTCAAGAAAAAAAGGAAATGAAAGGTGTACAAGATGAGTTTATAAAATCACATATAAAGTGGCTATTTCCACAGGCATTATAAACATTTTTGTCCTGACTTAGATTCAAATGTTCTGTAAGTCACCACTGAAAATTGTTCAGATCATTTTCCCAGCTCAACGTACATTGAATGCCACCAAGTAGTAGAAATCATCACCATTTGAAGGTGGGTCTGACTTTTGGAAACTGCTGAACATCAATCAGAGTGAATCCTGGTAAAAGAGTGGGGTGACTAAACTGAACAATAGCATTTTTTGTTTAAAAGTATACGTAAAATAGTTACTTACATACATTTGGTTCAAAGAGAGGCTCACAAGGAATTTTGAAATTGTTTTGAGGAACAAATATAACTAAATTTATTTCATCACCTTCACTGTTGTGGATATAGAGCATCTTTGGATACAGGAAAAAAAAAAACAACAACTGTCAAGATTGTTTTGAAAAAGCAGGCTTAGTGCATTTTCTCCGTAGCTCACCCACTGCCTCACACGAAGGACCCAAATGGGTATAATAAGTGTCTGCAAAGTCACCCAGATGAGAAAGTACTCACACAAGCACACATTTTTGGTCTCATACTTCATCTGATTCTTTCCAGAATTTAATCTTGTTCTTGGATGTTATACTCAAATAGGGCATGTCTATTGACGCTGAGGAGATGATATTAAAGGAGATGAAAGACAAGGAGCAGCCAGCATCAGCCGTTTGGGCTCATGTAATGGTCCGAGTCATTTTGGACAATCTCTGTTTACAATAAATCTTTCAATGGGTTACTCTCTCCGTGTCCCAGACTCTCCTCCTCAGACATTCAGCCTGCACAGCACAGACCCTGCCTGGATGCTGTCACGTGGGATTATGCAACTGGGTTTTCCTCTGTCTTCTTGTTCAGGCTTTTCACACCAGTTATCACTCGCGATCCATCCCTCTTTATCTGTTTATTGCACATGAGCTGACTCTCTTCCAGACCCTTCCATGCCAGCATCTGGCCTGCCTCTAGATAGACCTCTAAGAGCATCTGGACAGTCTCTACAGGGCGATTTCGATTTCTGAGTCTCCCTATTTACAATGTGAATACAAGTTTGGCCTTTATTTCCACCCTCTTGTCTTTCACGATTAAGACTATATCCCAACATAGATGAGATCTGCCTAAATCCAGCATCTTTCCATCTCATCTGTTTTTATTAGGGATTTGAAACCTACTAGATATTTCCCCAACCACTCCAGCATCCACTGATTGTTATCAAGCCATCGGCTGCATAGCTGAGAAAGAGCTAAATGGCATACTCAATCCCTACAGAGATTTATAAAGGCTCCACTAATTGAGTTAATATAAATTAGAGCAGGCGTCTTATAATGAAAGCTATCTGCTATGTGTTCCAGGCACTGCACTAGGCACTATAACTGTTCAGTCCCTTAATCCTCAAAATGGCCCTGTATATTCACTATTTGTTGAATGAGTGAATGTTTGTTTGCAGTACGTGGATTCTTTGTTTCGGACCACTTCCTGCAGCTACATTAAATGTCTAGGGGACAGGAGCAAGATTCAGTCCTCCAGGAGAAGGAAGGAGTTTGGCAAGGCCAAACAATGCAGAATGGACCTTCACTTAGGCCATGAAATTCAGTGGCAAACACAAAAAAGATGGCAACACAATCTCTGGTCTGTGCCAGCACTTCAGGAGATGACATTATTGGGCCAAAGAGAAGGTGAAGTTGGGAAAAGCTGTCACCCTTTGGTGAAAGGTTACCCAGGACTTATCCCAAACTTGTTAGACGCACAATGCCTGAAGTAACCTGGCCAGTTTTATGTATCTTTTTGGCTTTTTTTTTAAAGATTTTATTGGGGAATTGGAGAAGGGGAGCAGCCAAATCGTTGTCCTTCAGTCTTAGTTGTGGAGGGTGCAGCTAGCTCAGCTCCAAGTCCAGTCACCATCCAGCTGAATATTGGCAGCTCGCGGCCGCTCAGCTCAAGGTGCTGTGTTCAGTCTCAGTTGTGGGTGGGTGAAACCCACCATCCCATTTGGAAGTCAAACCAGAAACCTTGTTGCTCAGAGCACACACTCTAACTACTGAGCCATCTGGCTGCCCGTTGGCTGCTCAGGGCAGCTCAGCTCAAAGGTGCTGTGTTCAATCTTAGTTGTGGTTGGGTGCAGCCCACCATCCCATGTGGAAGTCTAACTGGCAACCTTGTCGTTAGGAGCACGTGCTCTCACCCCTGAGCCATCCTGCCACCTGTTGGCAGCTCAGCAGCAGCTCAGCTCGGGTGCAGCTCACTGGCCCATGTGGGAATCAAACCGGTGACCCTGTTGCGCAGAGCTTGCACTCTTAATCAACTGAGCCACTCGTCCGGCCCCCAGTTTTATGTATCTTTAACAATAGGCTCTGTTCCTGGGTGGTGCTCTGCCTACAGATGATAGAATCAGAGGGCTCATCTGCCAGGATGGGAAAGGGTTTTGGTGTCTTCTCTCCAAATCAGACCAGAAAACTGTCCTAAGAGAGCAACATAGCCCTAAATAGTCCACCCTTCTTATTATCTACTTTAGAGATGTTTTTCCTGATATGCTCTAGACTCAAGCCATTTATATACTAACAATTTTGCATTAATTTTATTAGTAACAAAAGATATCCATTATTTGGTTTATTTTAAATTACATATGGGAGGTATGTGGTGCTGGCCTCGAGGTGGAATATATAAGCAGAGTTTAGAGAAAGGGGAAGGGGAAATCAGGTTGATTACACACCTCCTCTGTGAGACCACAGCTAAACACTTTAAATCATGGCACTTGATTAAATGTCAGTCTGTAAGATCATTATTACTACTTTATAAATGAGAATATTCAGTTTTTACAAGTGTGAGAAAATCTTCCAAAATCACCCACTTTGCTATCAAAAGATCAAATATTCTCGACAGTCTTTAATACTTGAGTAATATGGTTGGTGCCATTTAAAAGGAAAATGAAAATCCAGAGGCTGGACATGCCCCTCTCCACATGCACCCATTTCTTCCGGAAACACTGCAATCATATTTAAATGCTGTCATTTAAGTGATTTATTTGGGGGCCAATGGAATTGTAAATATAAACATATATTTTGGCGCTGAAATATTGAGACATTATTCTTTTTCAGACTGTCATTAAAATAACAATGATTACTCCCATGTTGTAAATATTATCATGGAAGTAAAAGCAGATTTTAAAAAAAGAAGCACACAGACTAACAAGATTTTCAAATATTGTTAGGGTCTAGAAAATGTATTCTAGTTTTTCTAAGGAATAGCTATTTTGATTAGAGTTGCAGTTTTGCCCACCTTAGGGCTTGAAGATTCTGAGGTCCAGCTCCAAGCATAAAATTAAGTGGTTCTAAATCATTTAATTTGTTCTTACTGTAATTTCAGCATGTTTCTCCTAGTTCTGGTAATTTTCTGATACCTTACGAAGGCAGTCTCTGGAAATTCAATCAATATAATAAGGTGAAATTTTGTATTTGAAAATGTCACTGTGGAATGCCTCAAGTTCTCAGTGTGGGGCGTCTGCGTTTTCTTTTTCTGTGTGTGTGTGAAAGTGCGGTAGTATCTGCTCCTTTGTAGTTACATTGACACTAACATTTTGCACATCCCTCTCCACTGACATGTTTAATGAGGAAGGTATCTTTCCCTTAAGTCCAGAATTGAAGGGATCATCATAAATATGACTGTAGTTGGATGGAAGCCAAACAGCTATTGGTGATTGTAGACATGATAATGTAAGTTAAAGACTGACATGGTTCGTGTCACTGAGGGGGATTACTCATCCCTTCAAAGCATGCACTTGCAAGGAATGCTGTCTGTGGACTGCTCTTAAAAAACAAAAACATGGGGGAAGGCATTTCAGAGCTGTGAATCCCTAAGAACTGAAGGAAAGGGGAAGGGAACACAACTGGCATTTATCTAGCAATTATTATTGTTCTGTGTAACTTTATATTCTATTTAACCCTTGGAACAATCTTGTGAAGTGGGTAGTATCACCATTTTACAGATGAAGAAACTGAGGCTCAAGGAACTCCACAAAGAGTCAGTGACCAGGCTGGATATGTCACCTAAATCTCTCTGGCACTAAAACCCATGCTTCTCTCCCTATGTTCCCATTCCCTCTCTACTGAAGGCAAGGGACATGAAATTCATTGGAGGCATGGTAAGCAGTAATTCTGAGCCCAAGCTTTTTCTTTTTCCCTCTAAATTGCTTTGAAATTCATATCATTCCTTGGTTTCTTCTGTTTTAATGACCTTCTCGGTAGGAAGAGGGTGATAATTCCATTGTGTAGCATGCTCCTGGTCCTGGATTCAATGTGCGAATGAACAACTCACGTGAAGTATCTTCAAAAAGAAGATACATGCATGGACTTAAATGTTTACTTATTTGTGGAACCCAATTATATTCAGTATCAAGTGTTTAAGACAACAGAACTATGTGAATACAGCCTTATCCGGTGAATAGGTCTTAGCAGAATCCCAAATTTTCATTCCTGCTCTGCCCCTAACTCCTGTGGAACGCTGTCTGTTCTGTTTCCTTGTGCGAAAACAAAGAGAAGAGTGTGTATTCGCTTTTTCTCTGTAGGTAACCTTATCTAAGATAGGACTATCTTCATGGCCAGGTGATAACATTTTTTATTTTATATCAGGCATTATGGAAAGAAGATAACATAATAATAGAGCATCCACACACTGTCTTCAGGATGACTCGGGACTACTGACACATAACCAGTCCCATCAAGTAACACTTTTTTCAATGGCTGTTGCATGTGACTTGGTCGCAATCTCTGAGCCATTTATGATGATGCTTTAGCACATTCTCCACTGACTACCCTCCCTAATGGAGACCATAAGTGATGATGACGAGTGAAACAAACAGAGCCAGAGAGTGAAACTTTGCATCCAATTCATGCTTTTCCCCCGTAATACCCTATCTCAGAAGGTGCTGAGTCTAGAACACTGCAAGGAACTGTGAGTAATAATAGTGATGTTAATACCTGTCACTAAGTGAGCCAGGCACCGTACTGAGTTTTCACATGACTAACGTGAGGCTCGCAGCACCCACTAAGTTCCCTTTTCTCCCCTTCTTCCCTCCTTGTTTTATTAATAAGGAAACAGGGAAGTTTAGCATAATTACGAGTAGGTCTCTTGTGCAGTGTTCAAACAGCCAGTAAAGGGGCGAACCAGGAATCTAGATCTTTATAACCGGAAAGTTCACTCTGTAAATCCCCAAACTGCATGGGACATGTGGGTACTGACCCAGCAGTCTAGTTTTGGCCTCTTTTCATGAATGCAAATTAATATTTTCCAATCTACTATTGACTGTCCTCTATATACCTTTGTGCATATGTATTCATGTATTTTATCATTTTATATAAGATTCCTAATCGTTACAACAGCAATTCTTCAGGATCCTTATCATGTTCCACTTACGGAACTGAGGTACAAAGAAGCGCCTCACTCCTGCCATGTTCTTGTTATTCACAAGGGGCGGAGCCACGTTTGGAATATGCGTCCGTTTGAAGCCAGATCTGTTGCTCATCCCATGGTTTCTCACTTCCTTATAACAGACTCATCAGTTAACCACACAGTGACTGTTTAATATCTACTAGGATTTGCACGAAGTGAGCTCCACTCTGAGCTGCCGTATGTGGTAGGCAAAATATTCCAATTAAGATTATTCATTAGAATGGCCTCTAAGGATTTTGCGTTTCTCACCTAACCGTTGCCTCTTCATCCTGAAGCCCCAGCTCCTGCCATTTACCCTTTTACTTAAACAACAAACCTGGTTTTGATGAATGAACCGGCTGAACGGACTTGAACTCACTGACCACCCCTTGCTGTGCCTCAGGCCAAACCACTTTCAGGTCACAGTGCCTAAAACAGCAGCTGGGTCTCTGCCGTTGTGCAGAAACATTTTTGACTGAGAGTCAAGAGTCCTGGATTCTGTTATTGAGTGGGCCGTGAAACAGCAAAGTGACCTTGGCAAGTCACTCGATACCTCTAAACCTCAGTTGCCTTGTCTACGGAATGAAAGTTTTGAAATAGAAGATCTTTAAACACTCTTCTGGTTCTGACAGCCTATAAACACTCTTCCCTTTGGCCCCCTCCCAGAAGAGCCTTGCTGCCATTCCAAAAATTGTCACTAGAGAAGAAAGGAAGAAATAATGGTAACTGATTCCATCGCCGGGCGGCCTCAGAGCTCCTCGTGAAATCACGTGAGTTGCTCGCAGAGAAGGGACCTGCCTCCCCCGGATCTGGTTTCTTGAAAGAGTCAGTTCAAGATTTACATTAACAGCTTCTCTCCTCTGATTCAGGACAAGTACTTATTTTCCAAGATCCCCCCTGAAAGCTTCGGGCTTCTTCCTTGCCTTCTTCTCCCTCCTGCATGACTGTTCTCTCCGTGATACTATTTGCTGTGTCCCAGCTCTCTTACCATGCCTCTCCTCTTTATCACTGCCACCCATACTCTGGAGGATGAAGCCCTTATCAGCCCAGCTGGCATCTCCACAAAGCCTGTCAAGCAAAGTCCTGATGCCTGTGAGGTCCATTTGTGTCATCCAAGCTCTAGATAAGCTGACTGGCTGATGCAATCTTACACCTGAGACATCGTGATAGCTTTTTCTACACTTACCGTGAAAAGCCATGTCTATACCAGCGGTACCTCAGTAACTGTAGGAAATTATTTATGCAGGGAGAAGTGAAGATTGAATAAACTCCCTGTCATTTCACAGAATGAGCCCCGGTCAAAAGCAAATCGAAAAACAGAGCTCGAGGTATTTTACTTTTAAAGGAGAGAATCCACACCTACCTACCGATTTACCTAGCTGTTATAGTTCCTCAGCCTCGCTTCCTTTCATAGGCATTTATTGCACACCTACTATGTGCCATACACTGCATTATGACCTGCGAATACAGAAAAGAACAAGTCAGATGACATACCTGTCCTCATAGGGTTGATTGCTTATTCTACCTCTCTTATAGCACTAATTACATTCTGTTGTAAAGTATAGTTTTTATATGTGTCTGCAATAGACTGTGAGGTTTTAGAACATAGGGGCCCTGTCCAAATCATGTCTGAATTGCTATGGTTGGAAACAGTCCGTGGTGTATAGGAGATGCTTAATAAATATTTGTAAATGTATGAAAACATGACTTTGTCTACCTATATACAGATGTATGCACACCTCCAATGGTTTTTCCTTCCATTTAAAATAAGATCCAAGTGCCTCACCACTTTCTACAAGGCTTTTCTTGATCGCTCCTCTGCCTCACTTTCTACTTTTACTCTCACTTGCAATGACCCAGTCTCCCTAACTGTCTCTTTGTACCTTAAGCAAGTCAAGTTCTTATTAACCTCAGGACCTTTGTATATGCTGTATGCCCTCTGCTGGAAATGCTTTTGCCAGGGAGCAAGGCATCATGAGCTCTTTCTTGGAACTGTTCTCTCAGTTGAAATGGCCTTCAGCAACTGCCTGCTCTGTAGTTTCCTTCAGTCTCAGTGGGTAATTGTCTATCTCACTGCTCTGATGTATTTCCTTCAGAACACTTATCATTATGTCAGATATCCTAGCTGCCTCTAACTTGATAAGTCACGACCTCTCTGGACTTGGCTTAAATTATAAACTCAATAAATTAGACTCAATAATTTCTTCAGCTCCTAGAACTCTGAAATCATACTACCTCATATTGAAGAATCCATAAAGAATACACTCATGCTCTATTATTTAACATTTTTGTCCGTCAATGACATATCTTATATGTTACTTAGGTGAAGATCTGTGACAGTTACAGACGTAGATTACAGATGAGTTAGTCACTTTCTTCAGAGTGAGAAGTTACAAATGTATTTATTATTTATTTTCATATTTTTAAAATATCGCTTCATTTATTAAGCTTTTTCTAATGACTTTCATAAGCATATAGCACTCACTGTCCTGTGTTTCCATAGTAATTTCTTCTTGTTGCTTTTGAAGTTACTGATTTTCTTTTTCTTTCTCTTTTTTAATACTTGTTTTCTTTTTTGTTAATGTTTTATAGACATTATGCATAAAGGAAATAGAGACTATCCACCACATCAAAAAATTACAATAAAATGTTCTGAATACACAGATGTAAGAATGGTGTTTGGCTAGGAATATAACGAAGGTGAGTGGAGAGAGGCAGGATATAAACTGTGGTTTAACTTATGGCAGTATTTCAAGTTGTTCCTAAAACTAATCTCAGCAGAGAGATCCTTGTTTTAAATAAAATGTAGGATGCAGGAGTTTTCCAGCTGTTTGGAGAAAAATATGGTGAAAATCATAGTTCGAATATTCAAATGAATATTCAGCTGTGCATCTTTTTGAGTGCCAACTCTGGAGATACAATTCCAGTTCCTCCCTCCCCACCTTTAGAGGAGAGGAAGCTGTCAATCATGCATATAAATATACAGTTCAAAATGGCGGAACTGAACATGAGTGAATACAACAGTGGGTCTGACGTAGGCTAGAGGTCATGGAATCTTTGCTGAGGAAACTAAGGTTTGAACCAGTTTCCAAGTTGCTTTACTTACACAATATTCTTTTCACCTCCTCAGCAGCAGTAAGAGTTTACCATTATCTCACTTCAGAGATCTGGCATTATGTGTTTCAGTTATTCTCATCGCTGCTTTAGAATTTCTAAGAGAGGGTGCAATTAATCCAACAAGCTTGGTAGACCCTTTGAAAAGAACTTATACAAAAATGGGCTGGCCGAGTGGCTCAGTAGGTTAAGACCTCACTCAAGAATGCAAGCTCTGAGCAACAAGGGTCGCTGGTTCAATTCCCGGCCCGAGCTGAGCTGCCGCTGTGCTGCCAACAGGTGGCAGGATGGCTCAGCTTAAAAAAAAGAAGTGTGTCTTAGGCCAATCCATAGACTGGCCATCATTGGGAGAACCCCTCATCTAACCCAACTGTGGGCTGGTTGTGGTTCACTGGATGTGGAAAATAACCTCTCACATGTGAGAAACCTTCACACGGAGCAGACAGTTATCCAGAAAGGTCATGGGCATGACAGGCCCCTGGAAGGTGCTCTGGGGCACATGCAGCCAAGGCTTGATGAGCTCACAGACCTAGTGACAGAAAAGAAATGACTATTAAAATGCAGAGGAAAACAAAGAGGTTTGAGGAAGCACCGATGGACACTGCTCAAACCAGCTGAAGTGGGTCTGGAAGGCTGCCTGGAGGAGACGGTGCTTGAACTAGGTTCTGAAGGATACAGAGAAGTGGTATGAAGATAGCTGTCACAAGGGGCAGAGACAGCAACACGACTGAAAGCCTGGAAGTATAAGAAAACTCCAAGAAGTTGAAAGTTAATGAGATAACATGAAACCTCATATCATTGATAATAACATAGCATAGCACCTGATATATGCTAACCTCTCAAATATTCACTTCTTCCTTGATTTATTTGTCTGGATAGAAGTAAGACAAAAGCTGGACCATGCACCGATTCCTGAATGTGTGTTAGTCATAACTATCATTTTTACTAACAGAAGGTTGGGCAGAAACTATAGTGTGTGCTATTTACTAGGGAAAGAGAGACTATTACAAGCAGCTTACATGGAAGTGTAAAAAAGCAGCTAATATTGTAGTCATCCAAGTGTATGAGCTAAACTTTTATGTCATTAAAAGGAAGACTGTGACATTCTCGGTGACTGTTCCCAGAGCCTTTTGTTTTCCAGGCTGAGCCCAGACTGAAGAAGGACATTTTCCCTGGAACGGGTGGATAGGGTGGGGATTAAACTCCTCTCCAGCCTTGAACATAAAACCTTTGTTTGCAGGAATAGAAGAAAAAGGAAAATATGATGAGTCCTTATCTATTTCTTATCTGTTGTTGTGTTTATCAAAGCTCAACAGGAGGACAGCAACAGCTAGCGTATGAAGTGTGGGGTCAAATGCCCCAGCTCTGGGCATGATGGTTCCAGGATACAGAGCTGCCAAATAAAATACACAGAGCACAGTTAACTTTGAAGTTCAACTAAACAATATTTTTTTCTTGGTATAACTATATCCCATGCAATATACTAAAATGTCTTTTTTGTTTATTCTAACATTCAAACTTAACTGGATATCCTTTATTTGTATTTGCTAAATCTGGCATCCCTATTCCAAGATTAATTTCGATGACTAAAAACATTATCTAAGTTGACACAAACAAGCATGAATGCTCTGTTCGTTAAAAAAGAATATTCTATAGATGATTTAAGCTTCAACTAGCACAAACCAACTCACAAGATCATCATTGTTTGGTAATGCATGAATTATTTCTCTGGCTATGACAAAGGAGGTGTACCCAAATGGACAAACAAATCCATCCATGGATAAACAAATCCATCTGTAATATCAATGAACCTCTCTCTCTCTCTCTCTCTCTCTCTCTCTCTCTCTCTCTCTCTCCCTCCCTCCCTCCCTCCNCTCCCTCCCTCCCTCCCTCCCTCTACCCTTTCTCTCTCCAGTTGAAGACTTTATAAAGGAAAAGGAAGTGAAGGAAAAACATGAAGAATGAAATTATATGTATATTTGAGAAACTCAGTTAAGAACATGGATAAGATTTGAGATTTTTTAGTTTCCCCTAATAGATGGAATTTTGGAGATTATCTAATGATGACAGTAAGAGTAGATGCAGTGATATTAAAACTGCTCTCCTTATACACTATCCCTGCAATATTATTAGAAAATAGTTAGGTTTTTTTGAAGGAAAAAATTAATTACACAAACATAAATAGTCATTAGATGTAATAGATCATGTGTGTGTTATGTGCTATTGAGTCATCTCCACTCCTGGTTACCCTGTGAAGGAGTGACATCTACAATGTCCTGCCTCATCAGCCCTGCTCAGCCCTTGTAGACTCCTGCCTGTGGCCTCTTTGATGGAGTCAATCCATCTCATAGGTGGCCTTCCTCATTCCCTTCTGCCTTGTATGTTTCCCAGCATTGCTGTGTTTTCCAAAGAACCCTCACGATGTGCCCAAAGCAGGACAGCTCCCGTTTTGTTATTTTTGCCTCCAGCGATGTTTCAGGCTTAATTCTCTCAATAACCCCCTTGTTTGTCTTGCCGGTGGCCCGGGATGTCCGTAGAGCTCTCCTCCAACACCATATTTCAGACAAATCATTTTTTTTCCCTATCAGCCTTGTTTACTGTCCAACTTTCATACCCGTGTAATAGTAGCTGAGGATATAAGCGTGTGGACGATCTTGGCCTTGGTCTCTAATGACACATCTGTGCTCTTGGTGATCTTTCTTAATTCTCCCATTGCTGACCTTCTGTGACTCAGCCTTCTCTTGATATCTTGGCTGCAGTCTCCGTTTGAATTGATGACTGAATCAAAGTGAGCAAAGTCTTTAACAATTTCAATGTCTTCACCGTCTCTGTTAAAGTTGTGTATCTCTTCTGTAGTCACAATTTCTGTCTTCTTGCTGTTGAAATGCAGTCCTGCTTGGGCACTGTCTTCTTCCACTTTCATCAGGAGTTGTTTCAAATCAATAATTATAAGAGTAATAGTAGTAATAACAACAGCAACAACAATAATAATAAATGATACACTGGCAAAAATATATCCATTTGCCCAGTAGACAACAACCATTCCAACCAAATTAATTTACCTACTTGAGTGTAAGACATACAAAAATGTAGGTTATTTAGGTGATTTAAGGGAATGTGGGTTATTCAAAGGTAAATGTGAACTGATGGACAGTGAGAATAGCAGAATACACAAAATGGTATTCATGTTAAATGTACTTTGGAAAAACACAGACGCTAAAACATTGTTTAATAACTTGCAAGATACTTGAAAGAAGCTGAAGTATGTACCACTTAGGTGGGGATCAATCTATTATATTTGGCTTCCAGTCAGAACTAATAGCCTTAATGTTTTCAGTAGCATTGTCACCTACTCTTACAGATTTAATTGTCATCTCTCTGTGCACAAGACACGGATCTAATTATCTAACCCTTGAGAAAGCAGTCAGTTCACCTCCATTCCACAACAATCTCCTTTTCTTTTTCCTTGAGGAAATAGTCTTCAATCTTAAAGGATCTTTTGAACATTTCAATTCAAATCAAATCAAATCTCCATAGAGTTTTGCCTTCTACACTGAGCTTCCAGAACTAGTTAAAAGATTTTACTCGATTCCCAAGGTGATACAGGAAAATAATTGTGGAAAATTTTAGTTACTTTGGATTTCACATATCATTTGTAGAAGGAAATAGAAGTTCCCAGTCATTTAGTTAAGAAAAAATCCCAATTACCCACTGATCAAACCAAAAGTAAAAAACCTCTTTCCTTTTTATTTTACTGTGATTATATATATATATATATATATATATATATGCCAAAAAAATGTATACACATGACTTGCAGTCATCTTTTGTTATTGGTATGTATTGAGTATTACAATTTTAATACAGTTTTTTCCTTTCGTAAAATGTATATACATTTTTTGGTACCCTCTGTATATATATGCACACATGTATATCTCTTTATATATATAAGGATAGAAATCTCATTTCACTACTTGTACTCAAATGAAACTTTCATTTCACCACTTGTATCAGTCTGGCTACATCTTTTTTATATATAAATGTATAGTAGCCGATATTGGAAAGCTATGAACGTACACCACCATACTAGGCCTGGGCAGTGTTATTGCTATTATTATTTTTTAATCTTTAGCTTTCTGTCACACAAATGGAAAATGTTATTCAAAGATTACAAAAATATGTTTCTCTTCCCATGAAACACACTTTCTTAAAGTAATAGTCGTGCCATAAAAAATGGATCTGTGGGCAGAACCTTACACTCTAGAGTAACTTTTGACAGAGATGAGCCAACTCAAGAAATGCCAAAGTACAGCCATTAAAAGGGAAGGGCTTTGGAGAAAGCATCAAGACTAGATAAGTACTAAAAATACAGAGGTTAACTGAATAAACATTAGGAAAACAAAATTTAGCCAAGGGAATAGAAGGGAAGTAGCAAAAATACTTCAAAGAACGCCTTATTTTCATGAAAAACAATGATATGATTAGCATCAGTTTTCTACCCTAGAGGTACTTTTTTTTTTCTTTCAGCATTCTTTTGTACATTATTCATATTCTAAACAAAAAGAGCTAAGCTGGCTTCAAGTTGATTGGTAGTTGTGTGGCAACCATGTTGTTTGGATGCTGCTATTCTGTTCATTTCAATAAAGTTGCCTAAGAAGACCATGAATAGGCAATGCACAAAAGAAACACAAATACAAAATACAGACACGAATAACCGTTCATCCTTTCTAAAAATCAGATGTGAGCACTAAAACAATGGAATCCTATTTTTTACTCAGCAAATTAAGATTTTAATAATAAAAATGCTCAAGATTACTGAGTGTGTGTTACGACAGGTAGTTTAATAAGCTATCTGTGGAAATAAAAATAGTTACACATTTTCTGGAAGGCAAGTTGGCATATATAAATAGAACACTAAAAATGTTCACACCCTGTTATCCAGTATTTTCATCTGTAGTAATCTATCTGAACAAAATAATGAGAAAAACACTTAAAGTGTATGCATAAGGTTGTTACTGTTATTAGTTCTTACAAAATATAACAGAAAACAACCTGTGTGCACATTAATATGGGAATGTTTAAATAAATTTTGTTGAACGCATGCAATGGCACATTATGTAGTTTCTCAAGGAATATTTATAGTCAATGGGACGTGCATGCAATATAATGTTAAGTTAAAAAAGACAGCAGAATCTAAAGTTCTATATTCAGTGTTATTCCAATTTTGGGACATATGGGTGTGCATGTGATATATGTGTGTTTGTATTTGTGTGCCTGTACATCTGTGTTTTTCACATTCACAGTTAAAGCATCAAGAAAACACTGGAGAAAAATATGCTAAATACAAATAATGCTATCTGTGGTTTAAGAGCATATGTGTATTTAACACTTTATTTTCCATGTTTTTCAAAATTTTCTATATTGCATACGCAACAATTCATGATGAAATATATTTAAAATGGGTCTGACTAACAGATTGATGTTATAATTTTATGTGAAAAATATTTAATTTTATTTACCAAACCTTAATAGATGTAAATTATAGATCAGCTGGGATATGAAAATTTCTAATTAAATAACTGAATGGAATTGCTTTCTTCCTTCATTCTATCTTCCACCAGAAAAAAAAGAAGTGTTGATAATTAGCAATTATTTTCTCATAATTTTATAAGGATTTGAGTTTAGTATTAGTTTTCCTAACTTAAAAATATATTAATACAATTACAAATAAAGGTATACAATTGAGTTATGAAATAGTCGCATTTTAAAATTAGAGTATCACCTTTTTCAATTAAGGCTCAAAAATGTGTTTTGTAAAGATTAGAGGTTATAATTTATAACATGACTCAACCATTAAAATATAAAAATTGTATGTTTTCCTATAACTTATATAGAATCCAAATCATGCAACTTTTATCTATATTAAACAATAAATTCATTATTTCCTTTTGTTATTTACTCTCACCACTTTTTTACTTTTAAGAATAATGAAAAATGAAATCTATTTCCTCTGTAGTATGTTTGAGTTTCATTTACACAAATAACTGGTTGAGTCAATCCAAAACAGTAATTAAGACAACTGAAAAATAAAAAGGTGAATTACAATTGACTTTCCTCATCTAACAAAGTGAAAACAGCCAAATATTTTGTCTGGACATTAAGACCCCAACATTTTCAGATTTTTTGTAAGTAATTTGGTTTCAATCTGCAGGTCAAACCATTTCTAAATGACATTCAGCTTGGCTTGATGCTATCACTATACCTCAAAGTTGCTTATTTTACAAGAATCAAGTAGTTCAAAACAGCAATTTAAATATCTGTACAACAAAATGGCTAAAATTTCAGCTGAGACTCAGAAGGATATGGATTTGAAATTTGAAAGTCAACGCTTTCATTTATAAGTGTAACCTTTCAAATGTTCTTAAACCTTCTAAAACCCCACTTCCTCATCTACAAAACTAGACCAAAAATGTAACTACCTCGTTGGGCTGTAAAAGGATATAACAAGGTGATACCTTCAAAGTTTTAACCCTGTACTTGAAACTTCCCTAAACACTCAATTAATAATATCCATTATTATATATTTTTAAAAATACCACAACCATTTCTGGAATTATTAGAACCTAAATGTCAGGCATTTAATGTAGAATAAGTTTTTTTCAAAAAACATTTCCTCTCAGTAAACGTCTACCTGTACATTGGTCCTTTTGTACAATGCATCAATCCTTTATCAGTCTCCTAGGAATAGTTCAACAACTCAAATACACATCTGAGCTTTTGGGAGTAAAGCCTTCAGCGAGACCTGTCTGTAAAACAAGAGAAATACATTTAAGTAGCTTCCTGCCTATCTCTTATTCTTGACGCCTTTTAAAACTTTATCTTTGCAATAGTAAAAACAAACAACCAACCAAATGAAAAAAAATCAAGTCATTGTTGTGTAAAAGATCTGATTTTTAATGTGGCTCAGTAGCTTATTCCAATTTAATTTTTCTTAAATGCCGCCATCTAGTGTTCACTAGTCCAATTTTTATCACTGACCTTAAAAACATACTGGTAATATGGAAATGTTCCCGGCTTCACAGAGGCAAATAGCAAATCAACCTATTTCATGTTTTCAGGTCTTTTAAAAAGACTTCTGATATCTGAAATAACAAAGTAATGTTGAAGTAAGAGCAATCATGGCAGTAAATTCCAGTATTGCAAGCATATATTACTCTGTGAAAGACAAATGAACGATGCCGTGATGTGATTATATTTCAAGCTCTCTTTCTCTCTGCCCCGCCCCCCAAGCATTCTTTAGAAATGCTTTGCTCTCCATTGTAGCCCTGCTCCCTAGCCTAGTTCTTGGGACACAGTTAATACTCAGTGAACTGCATCATGCAAATATATAATACAGTGCCTGATGCTCATATGCCAGGAGCTGTTTGAGCAGTTCTCATATATTGTCTCATTTAATTCCTACAACCTTTGGAGAGGGTTCTGTTATTGTTTTCCTTTACAGTGAGGAAATTGAAACTTAGGGAAGTTGAGTCAACTTTCTATGAACGTGTAGTTGGTAATTGGCCAAGCCAGGATCTCACTCCAGTGTTCTCACTTTCAACCATTAGTGCCAGTAAATTATAAAACTTGCAAAAAAAATGGTTTGGACCGCAGAATACCTACAACTGTGCACATGTTGATGGATTAATGGGAATTGAGAGGTAAACATGTTTGAAATCATTTATCACCCTTAGAAGATACCACCATTTCTAAAGAATGGAGAACATGTGATAAAACGAACTGAAACTATTGGGGGCAATTGAAACATGTTGTCCCTGATTCACAAAATGGAAACATATATCCTGTTCTACCTCCAAAAAATGAGTGTATGCTATTAGGTTAGATGTTTGGTTCTAAGCTTTTAAAAATAAATTGTTGCCTCTTCAACAGAAATTGCATGGAAAATATGACAGCTTAACTACAGAGGTGTTTTGTTTATTTAAATTAGTCATTTATCAGTGTATTGTAATGGCATTATGTAGTTTGTTCTATTACATTGGCATGTTGTGTTGAAAATTATTTTTAAAATTTTTTGTTTGATCCTTATCTTTTTCCTTTTTGTTCTACACAGACAGACTTCTAAGCTGAGGTAACTATTCAGGTCAGAAACTTGACATGAGATTTTTGATGTTCATAGAGAGGTCACCCATTCACTAGTTTCATACCATGAACATCTGTACTAAAGACAAAGGGAAAATTGTATGTATTTTGTCCTAGAACTCAAAGAAATATACATTTTAGGTTACCCAACTAATTTCCAAAATAAGAGAAGACCCAAAGAAAGGTACAATGATACCAATGCCTTGTCATCAGCACATTGTGAACGGCCAACTCAGTGTTCCATGAAAACAGGAGTACCCACAATGTCACTGCCTAATATGAATTGGCGTGATTGGCATGATTAAAGATAGATCAACCTGAAGTCTATTTTTTAAAGAAAGGAAAGTATTTCCTCTTAGAATTCATTTGTGAAAATATTTATTAAAGTCATAATAAGAAATGAATATAAATACTAGGGCTGAAAATTATATTAATAATTAAGAATATTCTAAGGGTAAGATTGGATTACTTTGTGTTGAACTTCTAGAAGTGCTGAGTGCTTAAGTCTCGTAGAGAATATCCATTCAGACCTTTATTTATCAAATAAGAAAATGGAAGCTGTAAAATGTTAGGAGCTTTGTCCAAGTGCAAGTGATATTTACAAATCCAAGACTAGAATCTAGAAATCCATTTCTCAATATAATGCATTTTTCACTACATGGAAAAGGAGCATTTTTTTTTAAATTCCCCAAAACAAAATCTTGTGAAAAACAAACATCAAAGGGATAGTAGTGATGGAATTAAATAGACCCAACAATTATAAGACAACAAGTCCATAAGCAACCAACTCAACTCTCCATTCACTCATGTGATTATTCATTCAACAAACACTGAGTATGCCCTGACATTTCTTAGAAAAGTAGACAAAAAACTCTTTTCTTTCTTTTTCTTTTTTTTACTTTTTCAAACCTAATTAACAATTTTCTGTAGCTAAACATACCAGATGTTAAAGCAGTTATCTATGTAGCAAGGCTTTAAGATGTCAGGGTTCTGTTTTTGGTTAGTGTTTTTTTCTGCATTTATTTCTAGATCTTGGAAAACAATTTATTACTTTGTGATGATTTCTATGTATATTTGCCTCACTTAATTGTAGCACAGCTTGGCCAGAGTAGGCCCTTGATAAATGTTTATGAAAATATGAGAACCTAATTCTCTGGGGAAAAGTCCATCTTTTCCTCATCGTCATCTTCTTCCCCCTTCTTCTATTCATTCCATCAGGAAGGCATCTACTGTCTCCAATTTCTCCCGTATTGTTTACAGAAAAGGAAATAAATATGAATAACATTGCATAAAAGCAAATAAATGTGATTGTTTCTCTTTAAAAAAAATGCACTTTTCAGCTTGAACATAGTCATGGTTTACGACAAGTCTACTCAGTTGCTATTACCTTGATAATGGATTTTAGAAAAGCCTATTTTTACCTCATTTTTAGAGACTTTAGGACTGAATTATCCAAATCCATCAACTGCATCCCCTAAATTGTCCACACAATGGGCATTTCATATTTTTGTTGATCAGGTCTAAAATAATAGGATTGGAACCTGCCATTCTATAGGCTGTACATAATTTGTACTTGAATGGATTGGGAAACCTTATTTTGTAGTTTTACTATTCAAGTATTAAGAATATAAATGGATGTTCACAATTAAAATTTTTCTCCAAGACAAATCCAAAAGCAAAGATTATTCTCCGTCAATTTGCCAGTTAAAACCTGCTATGATAACCAACACTTCCCCCCCCCATGTCTATGGTTCTAATCTCTCCTTTTATAATCTGAAGAGAACAATATTAATTATGATTGCTGAGTAGACTTTAACTTTCTTTTTTGATGTAAAGAGATGAAGAGGTACCTGAAATTATACTTACATCTTATGTTGCTTCATACACATTCAGAAAGCAAGATATTTTCAGTGTCTAAGTTAGATTTAAAGTGGATGTGATTTAGAGTCATATGAAGCACATTAATTGCAGAGGCATAACAGGAACAAAATAATCTATCTGGGGAGATAACCAAATACAATGGAGGTAGAACATTCTATGGAATTTTAGGTATGGCATCATTTAGACTGGGTTTCTATCAGCCAAAAGATTTTCAAGTTTACATTCCTGCAGAACAAATATTCCCTTAATTAATATTTCACAATTCATGTGCTTGTAAAAAAATCACATGCATATATTGCTTTCATAAACTTATATATTATATATGCATAGATTTAGATACATATATGCCTAGATGTTTGTATACTTAGCTTATGATTCTGTTTTATCATATACCATGCCCTGTTAAATTTTTTACAATAACACCCCCACCACCACCTCTGTAACATTTAGATAACACTGAAGAGATATACTGAGATTCCAGAGGGAGTGAGTTCTATGCCTGTTCTATCTGGGGTTGATGAGAAAAGAGTAATGCTGCTGGAGGTGGACTATGCTCCCCCCACCCCCCAACCATGCTGCATGCAAGCTGTACTTGGGCATTTAGTAAAATGATTAGTGACTAGTACTATTTTCTATATTACAAGTTGTACATTATGAATTTACTCTGAGTGACATGCGATGCCTTTAGAGGATTTTAAACAAAAGATTGATATAATTTGATTTGTGTTTTGAAAGGATCACTGGCTGCTGTGTGGAAAATAGAATGTAGGCTCACAAGGTGAAGGCAAAGACACTGGTTAGGAGGCTATGAAAATAGTATTAGCAAAAGTGATCGTGGCTTGGAATAATATGGTAATAACTACAGATGACCATTCCATATCTAAAAAGGAATAACTTTCACTAATCCATGTATTGTTAGCTTAATTGAAAGAGAAGTCTGCCAATTTCCAAATCATAGGACTGATCTAATCAACCAACCCTGAAGTTACAACATAACAAAGAAATCTCAATAAAAGTAAATGACTGAGCACACGTGTATGACTATAGATGCAAATATTTGTCCTTCATTTCCTTGAAAGAATTTTAAAAAAATCATAAAATGTAGAAAATTATTCAGATATGCAATGTGTTTCAATATTAGGAAATCACTTCATGTCATTAATTTTTACAGTTATAAAAAAATTACATCTAGTTGAATGTACAAAGCATTTGATGAAATGCATCATCTATGCCTAAGTAAAATAACGTTTAGTGAAATAAAAATGAAATATTTCCCTATAAGAAAGAAGATAATCTATCTCAGGTGTTGAAAGAAAATACAAATTGTTAATAATGCTATAAAGACATTCATATTAGAGTCAAACTCAAGGATACCCAATGTCATTATTTGTATTTAACTGCGTTTTGTGACTTGTGACTAATCCGTCAGCATTAGAGTGCAAATGGGGAAAATCTATGCAATATATTACAAAATTATTCTTAAAAAAATAGAAATCACAGGGCCAGCTGAGTGGCGCGATGGTTAAGAACTGGCTTGGAACGCCAGAGGGCCCCGGTTCGGATCCCACATATGAGGACCAGTGACTCTGCCCTCTACAGCTAAGATGCTGAACAACAGCTCAACCTGGAGCTGGGCTGCTGTGAGTCACTGGCGACAGCGTAGGCTGTAGCCCCTGTGGCAATGGGTTGCCATGGGCTACCGTGTGTAGACAGCAGGCAGCGTGAGCAGCCAGCAGCCGCAGTGAGCGGCCCTCCAGAAGCCGGCGACTGATGTGCCTCGCTCGGGAAGAGCGCAATGATGGTGCCAACTTGGGCCAGTGAAGCAACGTCCTCCACAACTAGACTGAAGAACAAAACGACAGCAACTTGTCTGTTCCCCTTCCCCCAATTCCCCAGCACTGTTCCCTTCCCCCCCAATACCCCAATAAAAATAAAATAAAATAAAAAAAGAATCAGCCCTGAGAAACCTGACAGTGTTCAATTTAAAAAAAAAATAGAAATCACAACAATTGACAGCAACTCAATAGTATTGTCAATTTTCAAATTAATAATTGTATAGTTATAACATATAATTGTACAATGAATAATAATTTAATAATATGAAAATTTCCAAGTACTCAACTCCTCTATCATTTGAAAAATGCAAATTTGGGCCAGCTGAGTGGCGCATTGGTTAAGAGCTGGCTTGGGATGCCAGAGGGACCTGGTACGGATCCCACATATGAGGGCCAGTAACACTGCCCTCCACAGCTAATATGCTGAACAACAGCTCAGCCTGGAGCTGGGCTGCCGTGAGTCGCCGGCGGCCGGCGTAGGCTGCAGCCCCTGTGGCAGTGGGTTGCCATGGGCTACCATGTGTAGACAGCAGCCAGCGTGAGCAGCCAGCAGCTGCAGTGAGCAGCCATCCAGAAGCCGGCGACTGATGTGCCTCGCCCGGGAAGAGCGCAATGATGGTGCCAACCTGGGCCAGTGAAGCAACGCCCTCCACAACTAGACTGAAGAACAGAATGACAGCAACTTGTCTGTTCCCCTTCCCCCAATTCCCCAGCGCTGTTCCCATCCCCCAATTCCCCAATAAAAATCTTTGGAAAAAAAAAAAGAAAAATGCAAATTTAAAAATGATATGCCTATTTCACCGAATTGACAGGCTTTTTCTTAATGAAAATAATATAAAGCTGTTTAAGGAAATTCATGTTCTTAGTGACTGCTGATGGCAGTATAAATTATTTAACATTTCCAGTTGGCAATTTAGAAATATATATGAAAGGCTTCAACTCCGATCCTTCCTTTACCTATCAATGTCATTTCTACATAAACTTCATTAAAAAGCAGTTATAGGTGCAATCAAACATATAGGTAAAAGAATCTTCTTCACAGGATTAATTATTACAATGAGAAATTCTTTAAAAATAAAACAAAACACTGACATCTTAAAAAAGGAAATGGCTAGTAAATTATAACAAATCCATATGATGGAATATCATGCATTCATTAAACAATTGAATGAGGAAGGAATTTTAATAAGCTGGACATTTTCACGATATATAAAGTTTAACTAAATTACCATATACAGGACAAAGCAAAACAACATTAACCATTTTAAAATAAAATTTTAAAAGCTGTAAGTACATATTCCAAAATGTCACTATTGGTTATCTCTGGGTGGTAGGAGTCTGGTATGTTTTTTCTGCCCTTTACTCTTAGAATTTTTTTAAACTTTGACAATATGTATGCATTATTTATTAACCATATGAAAACAGAGAATACAATTTATTATAAAATAAACCAGTTGAAGACGTTTTCAATGCCAAAGGACAAAGGAGGTAAAATCGTATTGATTAGGGGGCCAGTCTTCCTTCAGAAAGGCTTATGGTTCATTCATTCTTTGAATAAGCATTGATTGACTCTCTATTTCATTTTATTTCATAAGCCAGACACAAGGCATTCAAAGATGAGTTACTCACAATCCCTTTCTCATAAGCCCCATAGATCAGTGAAGGAACCTGGCAGAGGCAATGTCAGGGCAATTGCAATGAATTGGGTATTAATGGGGCATTAAATACCACAAAGTGGGTGGGTGTGGCTGCCTGCGGGAACAGGAGGCAGGAAGAGGCTTCCTACAACAGTGATCTGGAAATCAGCTTTAAAAGATGAGCAGAAATTGTCCACAGAGAAATAGTGAACAAAATCATCCTGGGAAAAGGGCACAGCATGAGGGAAAGGCAGAGAAGCATGCCTTGAATCCCATCATTGTGAATTACCACCGCTTTATCATATTTGTTTGTAAAAAGTCTAATGAGGACCAACATCCTCAAGACGGAGCTGATTGAAGTAGCATTTTCACAGTTTCTAGGGCTTCTTTATGTCACAGCGTGGAAAGCAGGTCCTTTATCATTTGGCCCCTTCCTAACACATTCCTCTTCCACAGGCCCAGTCTTGACACCCACCATACTCTACTACTTCCTTTCTCCCAAAGGCGTCATGACACTTAATTCTCAATACCTCCTGCATCCTATTCTCTTCAAAGAGAGTTCCAGAATACCACACTTCTCATAAGACACACTCCTTTTGCACTTTCTTGGCATCATGTGCCAAGTATCTTTTCCTATGTCGTCTTGAGAAATTATGTCTTATTCAACTAGTCCAGCATCCAGCATTTAACATAGAATCTGATGCATTGCAGACACATATTATTTACTGAATGAAAGAAATCATGAATGAATGAATGGTGAATTTTATCTAACAAGCTTACAACACAATTAGATAGAAATTTTCTCAGACTTTAGCACAGCATTTCCTCTGAAGACAAATCATGATAAAGTGATTTGTAGCCATCAGGTGTTATCTATTTAAGAAATCAAGAATCAGAAATAAGATTGAAACAATATTTTGTCAATTCCCACGATAATCTAAAGCAAAAATTAGACCAAGCTGCTAAAACCAAACAAATGAAAAAAAAAAAAAACAGTTCAAATTGAAATGAGTTATGCTCATTTCAAAAATGAGTTACTGAACTGATATAAAACAACCTAATATCCTAAAAATTAGTTTATTTCAATCATAACAGTAGTAAATAAATCATGACAGTACTATTTGATAAGTGCAAAAGTCAGTGGTTTGTTTGATACTCATTCTGGTCTTAAAAATAAAAATAAAATGACTATTTTACTAACCCCCAGACTCCAGGGCCCCAGTAAGTAATAACCAGAGAATGAGGATGTGTCTCTTCTCCCACAGGTGATTTGCTGTTGAGTGGTCCAAGAACTTCTCCAGCTCCTGGATTTCTCTCCATTGTATGCAGCCATCTTGTAACCTGAGTCCTCAAATAAAAGGCATGTTAAAGAAGAACCTGATTCTTGACACATTCCTTATTTGCCTGGTTGCAAAATATCCTTGAAAGAACACAAGAAGCATAGGGCTATAGGACAGAAGTTGAAGATTATTGGAATCTTTCCTTGGTCCGTGAGAATGCCTATCCTATTCTGAAGGGTCATAAGTCTTTGTAAGCAAATGAGTTATGCAGACTGCACAGGCACTGCGGGAGGCTTTGGGGAAAAGACAAAACTGGCTCTTTGACAAGCCTAGAAGTTACACCTTCAGCTAACTATTTCAGGCTTGGGACTGTGCACTTTGCATATGTATATTTCCAGTTATGCTGACCACAGGGTTTGAGAGAGAGCTGTGAGTTAATAAATGTTGAATGAATACGTAAATGAGTTAATGGATGCATTATCTTTAATGAAACAATTTGATATAAGGCTGGAAGGCGAGCTGTTGTTTCTAATCAATAATACCATGTAAAACCCCCTTGGCTAACGCTTGCTGTACTAAGCAAAAATTATGTATGGACATCAGCCTAGTATCACACACTGTGGCTATATGGATATATGTGTCAAAATTTATGACAGACACCTACACCAAGGCAGGAATTGGGAGGAACTCTCAGAGGAACTCACACACCCTATGTCAGTCACAAAAGCCCTACAGGAAGACCTCTGTTGGTAGATAACAGAACTCTATGGTTGTCACAGACCGTCTCCTAACTTCCTCTTTTCCTCTATAAAAGAGCTTACTCTTCTTAGTGTCGTTCTTCTTCGTGCACATGGCCAACCACGGCTGCACATACTAGATTATAATCCTTTCTTTTTTCAGAATAAATCCTTTTTTTTTTGCTGAAGGAATGTCTGGCAGACTTTCTGTTTATGGTCAACATGTGTGCATGTTTGAGTGCCATTCTGGGTGAAAATCTATATAGCACAGTTATAGTCTTGAGAGTTATAGGCTTGAGTAGACATGAATAGAAATTACAGGTGCTCCTTGACTTACAGTGAGGTTACATCCTGATAAATCCATCGTGAATTGAACATATCATTAAGTGGAAAATGCATTTCATATACATAACCTACTGAACATTGCAGCCTACCTTACGTGTGCTCAGAACACTTACGTTAACCTACAGTTGGGCAAAATCATCTAACACAAAGGCTATTTTATAAATTATGGTCTACCTTGGGTAATTTATTACGCATATCACTTTTGCACTATCGTAAATTTGAAAAATCTAAAGTGGAAACATTGTTAAGTCTAAGACCATCTGCAGTTTCTACTTCATAATTTTCAACACAGTTTGAAACAAAAGAAGTATAGGATAAACCTTTTGTTCATGAGAAAATGTAGCTAACTGTAAGCCTCTATTTTGACAGGATTCTTATTAACGGAGGCTTCCCTGTATTTGTGGGCAATTTTCTAAGGATACCCTTGAGCCGGGCACCTCATTTTCTCCCAGAGTTGCTCTTGGGAACAGGGCCGACAGCTAGAAAAGGAGGCCATGTTCCTTCAGGAGGAGAAAGGATTTGCGATGAACTCAATGGAAACTTTGGCAGGAATACTAAAAAAGACCTTGGTCTTTCTGACTGCCAGATTAAACAAAGTAAAGGATGTCGTTTATTTTACTTAAGTCAGCTCAGTTGATTCATAATACTGGTGGTAAAAGCATCTTAGAAGAACAGGTCAGGGGTCACTAATCCTTTCTTAGTGGCTTTATTATCTTATTAGATTTAAGCTAAAGGAAAAACAACCCCTTACGCAGCCAAGATACTTATAGAGAATTAAAATGCTCTCTGAGATTATTTGAGACTGAAACACAGTTTCCATCTTAGCTTAAAATAACAAACAACTTTCCTTCCATTAAGTTGAATAAAAGAACAATATATGTGTATTAAAATGTGAAATCTCTGGGATTTAAAATCACCTCCACAGCTACTGACATAATCTCCTAATTGGTCTCCCAGTTTCCCAATCCTCATTTGCCAGTAGCTGTCACACTCCTGCTCTCCACCCTCTCCTAGCTACACACTGTTTATAGATAGAGTTTTCAGTGTGTGATATCTGGAAGCCTAGCCTCGGAATTTTCTAAGGTGCAAGAGAAATAACTTTGGGGATGGGTTTTAAGCCCTTCGGTTGTTCCCTATGCAAAACAAATGCTTAGAACAACTGGCCTAGGAACTGCCATGTAAATCCCTTAATATAGCATTCATTGTCCTCTGAGTCAGTCCCTTCACTAGTTTGCTGAGGTCATTTCTTTTTTTTTTTTTTTTTTTCAGCTGAGCCATCCTACCACCTTTTGGCAGCTCAGTGGCAACTCAGCTCCGGCTGGGCATCAAACCGCTGTTGCTCAGAGCTCAAACTCTTGAGCAAGCTCTTAACCAACTGAGCCATTCAGCCGGCTTTGAGGTCATTTCATACCATCTTTCCCCATGAGCCAGGCTCTTCCTTGCTTCCTGATCTCACCCTGCCTCCTCAGGCCTCAGGTTTTCTCTGTGCTGCCTTTTCCGCTTGTGCTGTTGAATTCCTTTCTCCTCTCTGAAATTTTTGGACTCATCTTCTAAGGCTCTGGCTCTTAAGCCACACCAGAGGTTCCTATTGTCCGGCATCCATCCTTCTGGGACCAGAGAGAAAAGATTTTGAACCACTGGGCTGCCCGATTTAGGGTTGTTTGAGAGTGTGCTGGTTCTTGGGTATGAGTATTAAGGTCATACTCTCAAGCTTACCCTTGAAATCAACCCCTTTGTAAATATATCATTCTTTGAAATAAATTTAATAATAGTTGATTACTCTGGCAACCTTGTGAGTTTCTACAGAGTGTACGTAGTAGAGAAAAACTATTATATATGTATATGTATATTTATATATGCTTTGGAGTTCAATAGTCCTGGGATTGATTAATAGGACTGCCACCTACCACCTATATGCTTTTGAACAAGTAACTTCACCTCTTTTACTTCAGTTTACTTTTTTGGGAAATGGGCATAATATTTCAGAAAGGTTATGAAGATAATAAAAAATTATAGAATTCTGATTTTTGTTTTGCATGTTTTTTAACATTATTTTCTAGAGGATAGTGTTTCCTGCTCCAAGTTGATATTTAGCAAATGTTTGCTAAACATTTGTCAATTAAATAAGTGGATACTATATTTTAAAATATTTTATCAAATTCCCTTATAAGTATTTGCTTTGTTGTTGCATTACCATATTTTGGGGGCTGAGTTGTGGCCTCCAAAAATTAATCCCCAGTACCTCTGAAAGTGACTGCATTTGGGTATTGAAAGAGGAAAAATTAGGTCATTAGGATGGGCCTTAATCTAATATGACAGGCATCCTTATAAGCATAGGAGTTAAGTGAAGACACAGGGAAAAGATGGCTATCTACAAGCCAAAGAAAAAGATCTGAGAAGAAACCAACACTCTGACATCTTCATCTGAGTTCTAGCCTCCAGGACTGTGACACAATATAGTCCTATGATTTATGTCACCAATTCAGTGGTACGTTGTTATGGCAGCCCTAGCAAACCAATACATTATCTTTTGACTCTAGTGTTATAATTGGTCCACTTGAAATAAAAACTAAGTTGTCTGTGTTATGGTATGTGAGTTAATTTATTCGGTATAAACATAAGATAGCATTACAGAATTAGAATTTTCGCCTGGAAACAGAAGAGCAGCAATGTGTTCTTGGTAAAAAAAAACAAAAAAAACAAAAAAAAAAAAACATAAAAACGAACCGGAAACATATTGCAGTACGTGTCCCCAGTTCCCCAGTGGCTGACTTCATATCACGTAGAAGATGGACAATGAGCTTGGTGAATAAGGTGTATTGAGTGGGTCGGGCTGCATTTCAGTGGATTTGTTAGCAGGGAAGCTTCAGCAGAGTGAATCATGAATGAACCTCACAATACTTGGAGACAGATTTATAGTTTCTATTTTAGTTTGAGGGTGCCAAATGCCCAGCCATATTCCCTAGCTATGTCTGTTGGATTCCAAATGAATGCAGCTGTCTCGCTGGGCCTCTGTGCAAATATAACCCAACCTAGTACATTTCTATAGCATATGACGGATGTGAATGTATTTTCTCGTTTGGTCTTTCTTATGATTAAACAGAATAATTATTATAAACTCAGTATGGTTACCCCAAGGCTTAGAGATATAGTCTGTTCCTTAAACTCTAAAGCATAAGCGTGTGCAGGAGCTAGCAATTTGACTCAAGATCTGTATGCATCTTTCAGCGTTCTGGTTACTAAACTGTATGACAACTTACTGCAGTCCAAACACCATTCTTCTGGGACCAGAGAGAGCAGAGTTTAAACCGCGAAGCCATGAAATTTCAGATTGTCTGGGAAGGCAGTAGTTAGTGAGTAAGAGCATTAGAATCATAGAAGAGTTTTTAAATTCTCTGGCAATAATTAGAACTTTGCTAAGATTCTGCATGTTGTAAGCTCGTAAAACAGTTCAAACAAATCCCATTTCACAGAGAAAGAAACCAAAATTCAGCAAGTTACTCATCTAAGCTCACCATCAATACCGGAAGTTGAAAGTAGGTCTCTTGGACTGCAAATTTAAACTCTTCCCACTGTGAGTACCTACCTATCCTCAGTTTTTTTTTTTATTTCTATAGAGTTATCTTAATCTGCTTAATTACGAGAGGCAAGAACTTCTAAGGATAAGTGAATACGCTCATGGAAACCCCAGGTGCCCCGAAAAGTCCTGATAAAGGGACAAGGGGTTATTCCTTAGGTACCATCATCTTCATCAACTCCACCCTTTCAATGTGGCCAGATATAATGATGTAGAACAGAAAGCCTGGTATTCAATGAAGAATAAAAATAAGATCTAACATTTATATAGTTCCTCATGGATAGGATACTAGACCTTGTTCTCAATTCATGAAATCCCTACAAAAAATGCTATGAGGCAGATATTATTAATTTAAAATGAGGAAACTGGGAACTGAGAGATTAAATAACTTGTCCAATGTCATATAACTAGTACATAGCAAAAATGGGTTTGGAACTCTATTTATATTGTACTTTAAAAGAGTTTAAACATGTTTTAAACCAATATGATATTTTACACTGGTTGTCTATTATGCCAGTTGTGAATAAGACTATCTAAATATATCCATTCACTGGTTTATGCAAAAACATACTTACTGAGTACCTACTATGTGCTTGGGACTGGGAATACATGATAAACTTAGTTCTTGCTCTGGAAAAGAGTATTATTAATAAACAATAAGCATTATGGAAAAATGTATACTTATTTAATTTATAAATATAATGAGTGCTATACTGGAAATGTACAGGATATTATGAAATAACAAGAAACTGAAAATTTATTTTAATGACAAAATTTAGCTTCTTAGTAACATACTTAATCTGATAAAAAAATGAACATTCTGCCCGACATATGTGCAAGTCATCATTTTTGTTCTCCTACTTTACACTCAGCACATACTTAAGCTACATCATGAACTCTATTTAAATTACTATATCAAGGATCTGTATTTTGTTCACTTGGTAATAATGCCTTTATTCATCTTTATAACAGTGCTTTGGGCAGAATTTTGCTAAGATCTATAAATTACATTAAAGACTTTGTTTCAAGCAGGTCACTCAGATTTTCATTTGGTTAATAAGAGTCAGACTGGAATATTTTTTCCTTTCTTGCTCATTTATATCAAAAGAACATCAGGAGAAAATTACCCCCTGGCCTTGTAGGCTGTGCCTGGCATATTATAATTGCATATCAAGACTTAGCCAGGTTTGGGGAAAGGGGACCAAAAACAGTCCGTGTGTGTGTGTGTGTGTGTGTGTGTGTGTGTGTGTGTGTAGTTGGAATTGTTTCCATTGTGAAATAATTTATTACATACTCTAAATGAACTAAGTTCCTCTTTTAAGCACAAAATAGCAGAGCAGGCCATGTGGTACAGTGCAAAGATTAAGGGATTTGAACTATTTAAGAGCTGAATTCAAAGCAAGGTTTTCACGCTTATTAAATATGTATCTGTAGGCAAATTAACTTATCCGAGGTGCCATACCTATTTGTCTATCTACCCAACTATCCATCTATCTGTATATGATAAAGATGATGATAGTTACTTCTTCATGTCAACTTAGAATTCAATGAGTAACTTATCTAAAGACTACACAATGCCTAGCACATAGTGAGTTCCCAGTTGATAGGACTGTTATTATAACTAAACTGTATATACACATGTACATTGAAGACATCAGTGAAATCAAAGACAATATGGAGAGTTTTCTGATTTTATTTTGGAATTAAATTTCTTATGTAGCGGTTATGAAAAGAATAGCAGATGTTCATTTCTGAATTTGGTAGTCTTTGACAAAAATGTCTCATTGAGCACTAAAAATATTGAGACTTAGCAAGATGTTAGAGCTAGTCTATCACAATTAAATCAGTGTCACAATTATTTAAGACTTTGTGAAGACACCCAACTGTGCTCTCCAAATGTGGACAGAGAATATCCAATTTAGAGAATATAGCAAGAACACCAAAACTCACAGAAACTCTTAAAATGCTTAATATGTATCTGAGATGTCAAATATGGACAGATTGGCAGAGTCGTTTTCAATAAAATGATAAGATCCACCATATTGAGATTATATAACTAAAGGTAACTGATGAAATCACTTAAAATTACACAAAGGAATATTTGCAATGGTTTTTATGGTATTCACAGATCCCTGGACATGTGGACACATAGAAAATCACATTTTTTTGAAAGTTCTGTGTTTATTCTTTTTGGCAGGAAATACAAATGTGTACGGAGGCTTCTTCACATGTTAATATTTATTTCACACACAATGAAAAAGAATTCTTATTCATTTGTGCATTCATTCATTCATTCATTCATTCATTCATTCAGTAAATGCATACTGAGCACGGTCATAGGTATTAGTGTTACAGAAATGAATAACCATCACCCCAATCATTCTCGCTGCTGGCTGTTTGAAGGGTGTTTCACATACAGACTCATAATTACAATAAAAACAAATAAGAATGATAAAGATGAAATGATGAATGCATCATAGATGGATCACAAAGGGTTTCTCTCAGAGGAGGTCACAGAGTAGTTAAATCCTAAAAAAGAGAAGTTTGCCTGCTGAAGAAAGGGGAGAAGAATTAAAATATTATAGGGCTGGCCGAGTAGTGCGTTGGTTGGGAGCTGGCTTGGGACGCCAGAGGACCCCGGTTCGGATCCCACATATGTGGGCCAGTGACACTGCCCTCTACAGCTAAGATGCTGAACAACAGCTCAACCTGGAGCTGGGCTGCCATGAGTTGCTGGTGATGGCGTAGGCTGCAGCCCCTGCTGCAGTGGGTTGCCATGGGCTACCGTGTGTAGCCAGCAGCCAGTGTGAGTGGCCAGCAGCCGCTGTGAGCGGCTGTCCAGCAGCCGGCGACTGATCTGCCTTTCCCGGGAAGAGCGCAATGATGGTGCCAACTTGGGCCAGTGAAGCAACATCCTCCACAACTAGACTGAAGAACAAAAGGACAGCAACATGTCTGTTCCCCTTCCCCCAATTCCCCAGCACTGTTCCCATCTCCCCAATTCCCCAACATATAAATATAAGTCTTAAGCCTTACAGTTGTTGCCGGTGTTCCCTAAGTCAAAACATTTTTAGCACAGTGGCTGGCACATAGTAAGTGCTCAGTGAGCAGTGTGGGAGGCGGTGGGAAAGGTAGACTATGAGGCAAGGGCCTCCCTCTTCGCGCTGGCATACAGGGACCCGCACAATATAGTACAAACCTGCCTCAACCAGTCTACACTATAGGATAACATTTTAGTATCTGGCTACTCATTTTTTTCTTGAAGGAACTGATTTTGTATGTTTTCATTTGCAAATACCTGCTTGTCAGCATCCCATTGAATACCACTTGCTGTCTGTATTATTTTATTTTATTATTTATTTATTTACTTATTTATTTATTTTACTATGTAACAACATCAAATATGCAGAGAGTCTGTGGGCCCACTGTGGCTCTGATTTAGAATCGACTAGTCTTGGATCTGAATTGTGAGTTAGGTTTCACTATGCTGTGTGTGTGTTATAATTATTATTTTTTTAATCAGAAGTTAACTCATGTCATGTTCTTATAGCATATTATACCCACATGTTTAAGCCCATATCAGGTCTGCTAACATTACTTTAGGCAAAGAAAGTCACATAGCCAAGTCCAACCTCATGGCACTGGAAAATATTCTCCACCCACAGTGGAAGTCGTGAAGAGTTACACAGAAAAGGGCACGGGTTTAACTAAGAGCGGAGCCTTCATGAATGGGGCTAGTGCTCTTATGAAAGAAGCTTCAGAGAGATCACTTGCCCCTTCCAGAAGGTGCCAGCTATGAACCAGGACAAGGGTCTTTAAAGAACACAACATCTTGGCACCTTGATCTTTGTCTTCCAACCGACAGGCTCCAGAACTGTGAGAAATAAGTTTCTGTTTTTCATAAACTATCTAGTCTGTGGTATTTTGTTATAGTATCCCGAACAGACCAAACTTCATCTTCACCTCAGGACCAACATCCATGTTTCTGATAGATAAGTCTGATATGAGAGCTAGGATCAATTCACAAATAATCATAAAAATCATAGAGAGTATCGTAATTTTCCTATGCATAACTTTGTGAATACTAAAATAAATCTTTACACAGCATTTGTGAAAAATCCACACACTATAGGCCAATTATTTAATATTTTTGAGTTTCATTTTCTTCTACGAAATGGAGATAATACCATCTACCTCTTAGGATTATTGAACTAAATGAGATAATTCCTGTAACAGAAAAAATACAGTGCCTAGAAGATAGAAACACATTAACCATTATAATTATTTTTATTATAATAAGTATATCTCTGAACCTCAATCTCCTCATCTATACAATGAACATACATATCTGTGAGCATCCCAGCAGCTGTGTACTTATATTCTGAATGCATCCAAGAACCAGTGCCTTGTAATTTCTGATTTCTTTTAAACAAGAAATTTGAAAAAGAAACCAGTAGCATTTCACTGAAACACAAAAGACAAAAACTATCGTACACCCAGAAGATAGAATTGAAAAAATTAAAACTCAGGACATTCAGGCAGGAAATTGTAGTCTGACTGGAGAGAAGAGAAGCAGTGGTTGGAGGAAATGAGCGTGGTTGTTGGAAGAGGCAATAAAGTGAGAAGAGGGAATTTCATAAAGAGAAGGAAGCTGCGTATGCAGTTAAAAATGGAAATCAACTTAAATCCTTTGGAAAGACTGGTAGGACTTTGGCAGCATTTTTTTTTAATAGTTGGGAAAAAAGAAAAAATATATATGGCTTTTAAAGAAAACTGTGAAGCTATGACTGCAAGTCCCACCATCCAATATTATCTTACAAAGAAAAACAGAAATAAGGCTGCAAGTTTTTGATCATGAATCTATAGCCTTTGAAAACCTTTCTAATGATGTTTTGGACCCATTTAAAAATATATCAAATCTGCTATAGTTTCTTCCACAGATGAACTCTCTCAAATAGAGCATTTACCTTCAAATGACTGTTCTAAAACTGACTGGCAAATTGAATTTTCCAAGGGCACAGTATGCTATAGCACCGTCAGTTTTGAATTTTGAAGAAGACACCAACCTTCCCAAGTTCAAATTCTATCCAATAATAACAAAACATGATTTTCTGGCATCTAAGAAAAGCACTTTATCTGTACGTTTATTTTTATCCTCTCTTTTTTATATAAAGGGCTTCCAGTATATTGGGACATCAAAAAACACAGAAAGGTCATTTAACACATAAATAAAAATCATAGCATCTAGTTTGGCTTTGAAAATGACATAGAACAAATAACTAGAGGGAAATATTTAGCGTGAGAGAGAAAACCTAACCTCTCAAAAATAATTTAGAACTCACTTGTGAAGTTATAAAAACATTGATATTAGTATGAGTATGTGACAAAGGACACAGAAGAATTTTTTTTTAAATACTGGTGAAATATTTTAGTCTTTTAAAAAATATCACGTTGTAACATGTCTGTAGTGTGTGTGTAGATCTCATAAAGATATTGGCTAATAATTATAAAGACAAATCTTCGTTTATTCTCACAAATTATTAAATAAAAAGTAAGCTAAGTTAAAAAGAGATGTAGAACAGATCAGGGTACAAAATTATTTGAAATAACTAGTTAGCCTGGAAAAATACTTTCTCTTATTTTTGGAGCTATTTCAAGTATTACCTTCTCTGTGGAATATTCCCTGAGTTATACATTCAGACTTAATACTGTGTTAATCATTTGAGCTATTAAATATTTCAGTTCTCCTTTCTAAACACATTGCGCTTCCCACTTCCTCTGAAGATAAGTGTGTGATCATATGACTTGTTTGAAACAGTGAAACATAAGGGGAAGTGAAATGTGTCACTTTCAGGTAAAGCTTTAAGATTCAGTGTGTGATTTGTCATGTATGCCCTGTCACGGTGAATATTAAAGCATGTGTCAAGACTGAGCCTTCGTTAGCTCGATCCCTGGGTTTCTATAAAAACTAGAGCAAATGGCCTGCACGCCTTTAACATACAGAATGAGAGAGAAAGAAGTAAAATGCAATCATTTTAAGTCACATAGATCATGGGCATGTTTGTTATCACAGCATAACTTACCTTGACTAATATAATTGTTCTTACCTTTGTGATTTAATTTATAAATATATATATATTTATATAACAAAAAACAAAAAATGCGTCATGACTTTTCTGACAACCCTATATATATATATATATATATATATATATATATATATATATACACACACACACACATATGTGCATGTATACACACATGTATACATATATATACATATGTGTATATACATATACATGTATATTCAGCTGGCAGTTCTTCATACTGTCATATCTGGTATTTGTTTTTTTTTAATTAAATTTCAAGTATTTTTAGAATCTGATTCCTGTATTTTCTTTGAGCCATTACTTGGCATATAGTAGGAACTAAAATGTGTTTTTTGAATAAATACTATCAAAAAGCAGCTACTCAATAAATGTTACTTTATTGACTTTTATTATCTGAAAAATTATGGGATTTGCATATTTTTGAGAACTAAATGGCAGCCAAACAATTATATCATTTCTACCTGAAATAGTAAACTATTAGAAAATAAATGCATATTGATTAATAGCTACTTAAATTTGGTATTTATAGCCTGAAAACTAAATCCCTCTCAACCCCATGTATGCATTGAATAAAACACAATTTTAAATTTTATATTGTCAAAATAGGGGCACATGGAACATGTAGAACTACAAATAAGAGAAATGGAAGTAATAGCAGTAAAGTTTGCTCAGTTAACTTGATAAAGGTCAAGTCCCTCTAACAGAACAGTGAACTCACTGTATTTTACTAACAGTGAAATGTTTTCTCCATATATTTGAAAAATGACAATTTAATAACTATTAAAGGCAGTAATATATGTTTCCATATAATGCATAACTTCCTTTTATATTAGATTTTCCTCACACTTTTTAAAAAAAATTATTTTTCACGCATTTCTAACCAAAATACCCCTAGTTGCTTTCCTAAAGAAAAATTCTACAAATTCATGAAGCCCTTCTCAGTTGGACTCTTCAATTTGTATTCATAACACAGTAGAAAGTATCCACGAAAGACATCTGAGAAAGAAGAACTAAAATTTGTGTTGTGCAATTTCATAAAGTTGAATTGAAATTTTAGAGTGCAACCACCTGGGCATCCATCTTTGTTTATACTGAGTCCGTTGTGGAATTGGATATTGGGAAACAAACATCCTTTAAAAATGTAAAGCTTTTTTATAAATGCATTGAGTAGTGTTTACTTTTTCTTGTAGTTTTTCCTTTTCCTGTTACTGAGACGTGTGCCGCATTCATACAAATGCACCTCGTTCTTTGCCCAGCACAGTGAAAATTCAAATTATATCAGTACAGTGCAGAAGCAGAAAATAAAAGGTATTCTTTGGAGTCATAGTGAAAAAGCCATGATTTTTTTCAAAGTGCAGCTTTAATTTATAAGGATATGGCCTTTTTTTTATGTTTCCATGTTGCTCGAGACTCCTGCCTTGTAGGGGCACTCTGTGTTACATGTGATACTCTCAGTATCTTTTTTGTCATCAGGAAACAGCATTCCTGAATTATGAGGTCTGACCACTTAGTTCGAGGGCTCATCCTAGAAAAAGTGCTACATACCTCATTGCTGAAGATCACTACAGTCACCTTGAAGTACTCCCCTTGGGAAGCTATGCACTGATGCCAGCACCTAGTCCACCCTTCAAAGCAACTTTGGAACTCTTTTTCTGGAATGGCCATCAGAGCTGTTGTCGTATTACCCTTGATGTCCTGAATGTCATCCAAATATCTTCCTTTCAATATTTCCTTTATCTTTGGGTAAAGAAAGAAGTCATTGGGGGCCTGATAAGGTGAGTAGGGAGGGTGTTCCAATACAGTTATTTGTTTACTGGCTAAAAACTCCCTCACAGGCAGTGCCGTGTGAGCTGGTGCATTGTCGTGATGCAAGAGCCATGAATTGTTGGCAAAAAGATCAGGTCGTCTAACTTTTTCACACAGTCTTTTCAGCACTTCCAAATAGTAAACTTGGTTAACTGTTTGTCCCGTTGGTACAAACTCATAATGAATAATCCCTCTGATATCAAAAAAAGGTTAGTAACATCGTTGCAACAAGTTTGTGAACTTAATTGGCAGATCTCATACAAAATCGAAGAGAGTTTAATAAGGGGACCATATCCCAGGCTGTGTGGGTTAGAGAATAGAATGTGAATCCATTGGGGCAGCACTCCTGGAGCTGATGACAGTAGAGGGGGGATTTTCCCACCCTTGTGTCTGAAGAAATAATTCTGGGGGGTGGTAACTGAACCCAGCAAGAATAAGGTAGAGGGTCAGCGTTGGTAGGAATTATTGCCAGTGGTAGAGGGACATACCTAACTGAGGGGACGTCACCCAGGACAAGGAAGCCAGGACAGGAGGCTCCCTGATCTGCTTCCACTTCCTCGTTCTGATGCCTGTCTGGGCTTCACCTTGACCACACCCAAACAAAAGTCAGACAACAGGAAGGAAACACTTCCAGGCCATCCGTAAATGGCCAGACCCCTGGAGGGTAGAGTAGGTACCACAGGCAAGCAGAATATATCAAACAGCTCCCACCTACCCCTTCTGTAAATTGAGGTACTTTAAACAATGTAGCCAACACGCCACTCAGTACTTTTGCAACATAAAATGTGCCTGATCTAATAAATTGACTATCAATTGTTTATTGACAACTTACTTTGAACAAAGCTAAAAACTTAAAAGGAAATTATAATGCTGGGCTTTCTTCCTTTAAGAATTTCATCACATAATAGGGAACAAAGATATGTTAAAAATCCAAGGGGATGCATATTGGTAATTGTTATGATATTGATATGAATATGGGTGAACAAAGGATAGGCAAATGAATCTTCCTAGAGAAGCGTAAATAACCGCTTTAACATACTGGATTAGATTTGCCCATTAAAAAAATGAAACAAGAAATACTCCTACCGGGATGGCTGAAGGTGGTGTCAAATTTCAGCCATACACAAGCCAACTATATGATGGGAAATAGGAATTCACAAAGGCTACAGTAAAGAAAAGCAGGCCTTATTAACCATATATCAAATGCCCCAATAATGTGACCATATGTTAACCTGAGATTCTAGCTTTTGGCAGATTTTCCTGCTTACTCAGTCGGTACCCCAGTTCCCTTCCCCTCTTCCCTCTCACTGGCCTTGCTCCAGATGGTATTATTTCCTTTCTGTAGTTATTTGGTGAGTTTCCTCATACTGGTGATCAGAACACCAGTACCCAGAGTTAACAATTTAAAACTCAAGTATCAGTCCTGTTAAATACTTCTGCCCACTTGACCCCTTAACAACAGCCTTATTTTGATGACCAGTAAAATGAAAAATGCTTGTATTCCTTTTTTCTAATGGAATAGGTTGTTACTTGTCAGATTTTCTATTTCTTTCTTTTTTTTTCTTTTTCTTTTTTTTTTTTTTTTTTTTTTTTTTTTTTTTTTTTGCATAGGTGACTATATCTGTGCCAGGGGTTCAGGTAACTTTTAAGAGTCCTCTCGTGAATATGACCACTTGAAGTTAGAACTATTACAAATCAATAACACTTAACAAAAATCTCACCCAGAAATCCTACTACAGTGTGACAGCTTTATTCTTTTATCTAGGCTACTTTGGGGGCATCAATAGGCTGTAGTGGAAGGTGAGAGAGTTTGGGAGCTAGACATATTTGTACTCAAACCCTTTTTATCACCTGAGTGTCTAAATTTGGAGCAACTCTTAAAATCTTGAGGATCTAATTTTCCTGCTTCTAGTATTTCTGTAGGATGCCACAATTCCTCTGTTAGGATAGGACACTGATATATCCATATATAGGAATGAAGAACAAACTCCCCAAACCTCAGAGTCTTCACCTAAAACGAGGGTATAATAATACGTGTTGCAGATTTACCGTGAGGTTGCATAAACTTGGGATGTGGGGAAGAGCATGCTGCCAGTCTCAGGAGTATAACCCAAGCCTCTGTCTTCACTCACTCGGTGGTATAACTTTGTACAATTTAGTCTTTGGCAAAATTAAATAATAATGATCATCAAGTGAATGTGCTGTCAACTTTTAACAAGCGATGCAGTTTGAATGTTTGCTACTGTGTTGGGAGAATAGGAAGCATTCGGTATAACTAGCTCTTTACATGAAAGTCTTGGGAAACGTTGGTTTCCTTCTTCTTCTCTGTGAGGCCCCTTTTAGTAGTTTTATAGGAGCATGTTAAATGGGGCACTTGAAGAGAAGGGAAGTTGTTGCTTACTCCTCTTCCTGTTCCTCCCCTCTGATTCCTTTGTGGTCCCCACACCCTCCCCCTTTGCTGTCTTTTTTTCTCTTAAGGATTTGTTTTGTCTAGCAAAGAGCTATAAAGGATGTGTAGCAAAGGAAGACTTAAAAGTGCCTTTTGGTGACAGAGCATACATGCCAGGGGGTGGCAAGCTGCCAGGGAGATCTCAGCCAGCTGCCATACCTGCATAATCAGGCTAGATGAAAGTCAAGAGCTTCCTTCCATGATGCAATGGGGGGCTGGGGCTGTGGAGAGGTCCACATTCAATCACAGCGGGAGGAAAGGAACACAGGGGGAGGCGAAGGCGTTATTAACGCTAATTGTGATTGAAAGCCATGGAAGGGTTCAGTGGTATCTAAGGGGCAAGTAAAATGACCGGACCTGGAGCCTGCAAAGGATGGCTGCGAGAAAGCTTGTGTGAGCCAGGGTTTCTTTATCAAGGATGTAGTTTAAATAAAGAGAAAAAAAATGTAATAAGACTAATAGCTGTCATCTCGCCATGCTCGATAAAGATGCATAGCTAATGTTCAGGTCACAGAAAGGCAGATTTTCTTGCTAGCTATCTTATGGACCAGGATGTGCGTGTATGGACATCATGCTCACATTCCAGCCTGATTTCTCTGTGCTTATGTTTTAATCTGTATGTAATCCATAAAGTTGTACCTGTTTAAGATTGTATTCCTCAAGAGAATGCATAAGGCTGTGGAAGAAAGGCCCATGAGACTGTATAAAAGGGAAAACAGTAAGAGAACAAAAGTGTAAGTTAAAATGGAAAGCGTCATAAAAAAGGAAACATGTTAATATATATATGACAAAAGGGGAAGACAGCTTTTATATTTCTTTTAATGAGCAATAACATAAATGCATTTATTCATAAGGCTAAAATATTAATATAATTTTGATAACAGTTTCCTTCCCAGGAATGAATAAATATTTGTGCTACTTTTTTTCCTTTTTGAGAAAGAATTTTGATGCTGCTCTGTTCTAGGATTTGGGGCTGACCTAGGAAAAAAGATATGATCACGACAGGCAGTAGCACCCAACAAGCTTTGTTGGGAGGTGTTGGACAGTGTGGCACGAGAGGACACGTCCCCCAGGGGACCACCATCCAGAAGGGGTGGAGCATAGGGGAGCCCCCGGGGGGAGAGCAGAACCCAAAATGGGCTTATATGTTTAGGGGAAGTTGCTCAGTAGCCCTCTGTGAATCTCTGGGCCAGAGATCTCCAACATACAGCTAGGAGTTCCATTTTAATTCAGCAGAACTGAGTGTTTGCATACAATATGGATGCCGTTTGTATTCAAGGCACTCGGCTAGGAAGCAAAGACAAGCAAAGGAGTCACTGCTCTCAAGAGTCCTGCAAGCTAATATGGGGAATAGGACTCAAACACAATGGCTGTCCTAAAATAGATAGTATCAAGTGTGTGAAATAGCAGTGATGTTTGGAGTGTCACTGGGGTCAAAGAGGCACAGCCACATCTGATAAACAGGAGCTTCTCAGAGGAGGAGGCACCTGAAAGCTGTTTTACAGGATGCGTAGCATGTTTGAAGGTGAATACAGGTGAAGACAGGCTTCCTGCTGGGAGGGACGGCATAGGCAGAGATATGGAGGGATGAAGGTGACCTCAGAGAACAATAGGTAACGCAGTCTGGTTGAAACATAAGGCAGTGGAGAGCTGTTTTTATTTTTCTACCGCAAAGAAGGAGCTGCTAGAAATTGCTTCCTGGAGTTAGAGTCTAATTTGTTTTAAGTGAACTCCCTAAAGTCTTTAATCTTATTATTAAATGTACATACATATGTATATATTAATAATGAGTGTGCAAGGCATGCTATTTTTCTTTACAGAGAGTGTGTGATGCTGTGTCTTTTTTTCCAATAGCGTAAAGCAATGTCTTAATTACATCTTTGTACATATTACATAAAATGATTCAACAACATGCTGAATACTGTTTTTAGAATTCTGTTTAGTCCATGTTTTTCATACAGTAATGAACAACACATCCAGACTTCCCTCTGTGCTATAGTTACTGTAGGTTTAAGTGAGAACCATTTATTCAAGTATTATCCACACAGTCACCACACACACGAAAATGTCCAGGAAGATCCACAATATGCCTGGTTCAGAGTTAAGCATGGTGGAGACACAAAGGTTTACTGCACAAAGACTGCCTCAAGGACTTCAGAGTTATGTTACGAAATAAACATGGGGCCATTTCATTATCCATTCATTTATTCACTCAGCAAATGTGTTCTGAGCATATAATCCATGTTAGGTACTGCTCTAGTTTCTGGGCCACCAGGTAGTGATACACACTATAAAAAAAATTAAAGCAAGGGAGAGAGATTGTGAGAGACTGTTTTAGCTAAGGTCAAGGGAGCATGCTTAGAGGTGGAGAAGCCTTAGCGCTTATAGCAACAACAACTACTTAGTGATAATAAAACAGACGCCCAAATTAATCGAGCAGCTTGTTCTAGGTCTCACAGGGATTACTGGCGAAGCTGGGATTAGAACTTGTGTCTTCCAAACCTTAGTTAGTGCTTACTAAATACTCATGGTTATAATGGAGGCAAGAGAGCCTACACAGGTAAATGGGAGGTACAGGGAGTCCGTGGCAGGTCCCGGAAGACTCTGGTTTGGATGGTACAAAAGGTTCCTATGTGAGATCAGGGAGATGGGGATGAAAATATGTATTAAGAAGAGATTGAGGAGCTATGGGATGCTGGGCTAAACAGGGTGTCCTCAATTTCCTAGGCAACGGGAACCTTTGCTTAAATATGTATTCAACTGTGACTGCAAAACTAATTGAAAACCTCAATTAAAAATCTCCATATTCTTCTCATTGATTATTTAACTCATTCAACCTTTCTGGAACACCTCTTATGTGACAGGCACCTTGATAAGAGCTGTCCACAAAGAACCCAAGGCCTAGTGGGACAACATGCACAAAAATCTATTGTGCTGATTGTGACAAGGCTGTCATAGAACCCCATTCCCTCCTCCCCCTGGGATCTAGCTGTGCACACAGTGCACCAGAGCTCAGAGAAGGCAGGCAGCTATGCCCACACAGTACCACCAACCCACCACGCCCATCCTGCTTGGTGGGTCGGACCAGGGAACGTATCCAACTGAAGGCAACACAAGCTAAGAAGTTTTCCAAGAAAGAAAAATAATAACCGTAAATACCAAATAAGCTGATATTAGCTATTCATCTCACAACCATTATTTTGGTATATGATACAAGGTCGGTGCAATTTTATTCTGCAATTTTTGTGATCCTGAATGCTAGGAATGGTAGCCCTGAAATATTTCAATTAGTTTCTCACTGCCGGAAGTCACATCTCCCCATTCTCAAATAACATCTGATTAGCTCATATGTATGCCTCACAACAGAATTCAAACATCCTCTCTCTTTTAAAGTTTACCCTAAAAGAATTAATCACTCCTCCTCCCTGGACCCACATAGCTCCTCGGACTTCCCTCAGCCATAGAGCAGCTGCCACATTGTTATTCTGTCATGTTTGTGTCTGTTCCTGTGCACCCTGAACTGTGGGCTGCCCGAAGGGCAAGACCACTTTGTTTAACACTGTTTCACTGTACCACACAGCACCTCAAACAGGGTTGGACAGGTTAAATGAGTGCAAGAATTCGGAAATGCTTCCAGAAAACCCGTTAAATCATTTCAGTATGTTTTTTATGTCAATTATGTTTGCTTGTATTTTGATTCTTTGACAAGCCATCAGACCTGGGCCATATTTTACTACAAGTTTCAATTACTTATAAAGTAATGTTCAGTTATGGACACTATGCCTGGCACAGGAAAATGCACAATAAATAGTTCCTTAATGAATATGGATTCAGAGAACCAGATGTCTTATTTTGCCAATTATTTTGAGAAAAGAAACAAAACAAAATTGTTCTTCTCTAGTAAACTACCTAACTACTTTATAAGAAATGAACTACGTTCAGAAATAAATATTTACAAAATCCTGTCACTTGAGTCAAAAATACCTACTTCATTTATTATTTTTTCTCCAGTGATGTTGTCTTTATTTCTTCCTGTTTTCCTTTTGCAGCTTCATTGGCTTGTCTTAGCCCACTCGGGTGCTCGGGTGCTTTCACATTCTCCATTCCCCTGTCAGGTTTCTTTGTTCACCCGTGTTTCTAACCACAAATCCAGTAAGCAAAGGTTCCAACTGATACGGCTCTCAGAGTGTTTCAGGCCTAGGATGAATGTGATGGATGATAGGTTCAAGAAAATATGACTACAAAGAACTATCGCCGGTCTGTAATTACAGACCTAGTAATTTAAACTGACCTCTAGATATAACAGAGCCATTTACAAGTATAGTTACTAGACCCATGCTGATGAGCCAATTTAAAGACATTTCAGTATAGGTTCCTTATCTAGTTTCAGAAACAGGATATATACCAAAAAAGAATCTGAAACTATTATACTATGCATTATAATTGGATACTTTAAAACCGAACAGTACTGTCTCCGTTCTAGACATACAAAAACTGGAGTTCACAGAAGTCAAACAAGTTGCCGAAGACTACAGGTGGGCCAGGCAAAAATATGACCCTGTACTTAAACTTCAGCGGATGTCATCTTATCTGAGCTGTACTATTTCTATTGTTCCATGTCAGGAGTGAACACCACGGAGAACAGTCTAGGAGCGTGTCAGTGGGATTGATTCCTAATCATGAAATAAATACATCTTAGAATTTCTCAGGCACTTCCTAAATACTGTCCCAAAATATGATTTCAATTACACATCCAGAAACGGTGCGTGAGAATTATTCTGCCCTTCTGCTCTACTAACACTAGATAGTCTAAACCTTTTTAATTTTTTCTCAGTAGAGCATGTGAAAGGTGGTAAAGATGTTTTTATTTAATTGCTAGTGAAGTTGAGTGTTTTTAATATGTTTATTATGTACATCCCCTCTCCTTTGAATTGCTGTTTCATAACCTTTACCCAAAATGTATTGATATGCCTTATTTTACATTATTTCTCATACTTTATATATTAGATGAAATGAATAACATTTACCTATTTTATAGACAGATAAATTGAGAATTCAGGAAATTAAGTAACTTGTCCAAGCGTCATATCCACAATTTTAATCTACTCTCTTTGCTTGACTTTGTAGCTATTAATGACTATACTAAATTATTTCCATAGCATTCTTTCCTGTATTTATACTTCTCCATAAAAATCTATTTCCCCTAAATCTTGTTGAACTGAAATCATATCAAAATAGCAGAAAGTTATAGAAATATAAATAGCTGTTGTTTTCCTTATTAATAATTATATAGAAAAATGAAGTAACAGCTCCTTTCTTCATTGCAATTAATTGTTATGTTGATGATCAAAACTTGGTGAATAATTTCTAAAGTAAAATTTACTTAGCCCTAAATATTCTATTTCTCTCTTTTGACCTATGATTTAGTTGCCATGGAAATTAGACTGTTTCTTTAGTATATTACATATGTCGAAAAAATAGTCTTTTTCTTTTTCTGAGATGTTCATCAGTTGTGTATTTTTTTTAAATGCACGTTTTATTTGTAGAAATCTGAAAATACATTAAACTGAAGAAGAAATGCATTAATTACTGATTTCCTATATTCAACTCAATACAAAATATGTTGACAAGGGAGTGGAAATGATAATTATGTTTCTTATACTTTCAAAGAAGTAAGTCAACTGATAGGAATTGATAATTATCCTCCAGTTTAGCGTGTATTTCCTTTCATCTTTGAGGTTCTGTGAAGCAATACCTAATTTAAAGTTTAATATCTGTCTTGTGTTCCCATAAGAAGCAGATGGCTCAGGCAACTACCTCCTACTATCTAATTCCTTAGTGACATTTATTATTCATCAGAAAGGAAGTTAGGAAACATTATCTTTCTAATTCCTGGCTTGCTTCATCAAATAAAGAAAATATCCTATAGTTAGCAAAGGATTGATATTTAAACCCATAAAAGGATTGAAAAGTAAAACCTAGCAGCCACACATTGGGGACACTTGACTGTTGTTCTGTCACAGAGATAATTTGGTGGGAAAATGTAACTGATAAGAAACAAATGATAACTGTCTTTGCAACAGAGCTCAGTTTTCAGAGATATTCAGCTTTGAGCTATGGAAGTCTGGCCTCAGATGAAGAAATGAGCCTCTTGCCTGCTTCTATGGGCCGCCAATCCCTCCATACATCTAACTAGAGACCCTACTTGCAGGTCAGGGAAAATAAGTTGAATACTGATTCCATTTGCATTTTAACTCGGTGTTATTATCACATATGGTTTTCAAAGTCAGTGCCAGGGGAGTAAGGCTATTCCTATCTGTGTGAGTAGGAAAAGACGAAAAAGGAGTCCTTTGATGAACATATTACTTCAGACTTTCTCTGATGCAAAGGTAAAAAAAGCCCAATTCATCTTGGCTTAAACAGTAGGGGATTTTGTTGACTCTAACTGCAAACATCAAAACCAGTTTTGGTTTCAGATTCTGTTGAATTTAGTAATTTAAACACTATCATCAGAGCTCACGTGTTTTTGATATCTTGGCTTTTATTTTACTTCTTGAGATTGTCTCTATTTTCAGGCAGCTTTCTTTTTAACATGAGGGCAGCAGCGACATGGAGCCTGGGTCCTCTTTTCATGGCAACTGCCAAAGAAGGGTGAGTAACTTTCTATTACTCATGCCAGCAACTTAGGCATAACTGTCTCTGACTGGATACATTTTTTGCATGTGTTCCTCTATGAATCAGTGACTGGGGCCAGTAGGATTGTACAGTCTGATTAGGTCAGGGTCAAGTCACATGGCCATCCTTAAAACCAGGGAGAGACTTACCACCTCTCCATTCTAATTTCCTCTGTGATCTGTTTTTTAACTCATGGGCTTTTGACCAGCTTTTTGTTAAAATATGGGGGAATTTTCCAGATATATTGGGTTGTCGGAAAAGTCATGACGCATTTTTTTCAATGAAAAACATAGAAAAAATATGTCATGACTTTTCCAACAACCCAATAGTTCTGCTCTTGATTTCTAATAATTTCATTGTGGGCAGAGAACACACCTTAAATGATGAATCCTTTTAAATGTGTTCAGACTTCTTTATGGCCCAGAATATGATCTAACTCATTGAAAGTTTCATGTATTCTTCTAATGAATATGTACATATTCTGTCGTTGTTGCATGGAGTGAATTATAAATGTTAATTAAGTCAAGTTATTTAATAGTTTTGTTCAAGTGTATGATCATTTTTACTGATTTTGTGTATATTTCTTCTGTCAAGTACTATACCTGTGGATTTTTTCTGTTTCTCCCTTTTTTTTTTTCCATTCAAGTTCTGTCACCTTTGAAGTAAACATATGGCCCATTACAGAAAAGTGTTGCTGCGTCATGGTCCATAAAGTCATTAGGGAATGTAATATGGAAATTGTTTTATATTATGACAAATGCCACTTAGTACATGCTGGCTGTTGAGGAGTAGAATTTGGAGTCCCAGGGAAAGGAGTGCAATATGTCAATAGGAAATGGGTTAAAGATTTAATTAAGCTAAAAAAAAAAACACTAAAATTTTAGAAATAGAAAATGAAGATTTTTATGTCTTCCACAATATCCTCATAATCATTGCATAGCAATGTCACATAAGGAGCGAGTCATGACAAAGCACAGCTATGGTTATACTCCCGTAGCCAACAGAATGATCTCTGAGCGTCCCAGTGTACGTCCTTCCTTTTCCTGATGACTTCTCTGACCTCGGAAGTCCTTTCCTCCTGTCCATCCCAAATAAAGTAAGCCCTCTCTTCCTCACTTTCACAATCCTCACTTTACATACTCTATGACTCTCTTGGACTTCTACCCGAAGGCCAGCTAATTTATTCCTGCTCTTGGTACCTACTGCTCAGTCTCTGCTTGTTTTTCCGACTTTGTCCCTTTCCCAGCCACCTGACACCCCACCGTGTTCTACAGAGGCCCTCGTGTGGCTCGTATTGCTGAGATTATGGGCTTCGGGAGCTAGACCCTGCAGCGGCTTCCGCCTCCTTGCCGGAACCTCCAACATAGCGACAGCTCTGAAGCTGCGTTCTATCTCACACACGTCTTTTATAGTCTTTTTTCTGAAGTGTGAATATAATTAAGGAAGAGAAATAAATTGGAACAGATGGTGTCATTGTACTGTGTTTCAAGGCGCAAAATATAAAGTGAAAATACACAGAATTTGGAAATCCTGTCTAGTGCGCCAGACTGACTGCTGACATCTCGGTGCATTTTTCGCCTTCTCTATTCTCATTGCATCACAGGGGCTTGACACCCGAAACCACATTTCCCTGACTGCCTGGCTCATTTCCCTGACTTTCTGGTGTAGGGTCTGCCTGTGAGGCACGCGTGTGAGATTTAGAACATGGAGGAGGAGAAGCCATTGCCATCCTTTTACTTCAGAAGCTGGTAGAAATGTGGAGAGAGTGTAGTGGGAAAGTTTTCAACAGGTTCTGAGTGAAACTTTTTCAAATCACCTGCTTACTGAGATCCTTGGCAGAGTTTACAGTCAACGCTGCACATCCTAATTTCCTGGAAGTTAGTAGGCTCTCACTAAATCTTGCCCCTGCAACACTGCTGGTTGGGTTGTTTGTAAATGATTATTCCCGCTTTAAATTTCTTCCTGTTAAAAATACTTATAGTGGTTGGTCTTTTATAATATTGTGGAATCTGTCTTTTTAGCCAGGACATTGGTTTCTTAGTTTTTTATTCATGAATTTGAACTACATGACTGTTATCTCCATTCAAGTCATCAAATGAATTCATAAGTAAATATTTAATGTGTGCATGCATGTGTGTGTGTGTGTGTGTGTGTGTGTAGAGGGAGACAGAAGAGAGATAGGAAGAGAGAGAGAGACATAAGAGCCAAGAAAAAGTCTTACGGTAGATATCACAGACACCATCTAGCTTACTATTAATCCAGTATTTATATCCTATAGTTTAATGATTCCAAGGAAATTGTGTTTACCATTAGGGACAGACTCCTTTTATGAAGGGCCGTCCTATGAGATATAAGAAATATATCATTCCTGCTCCCAACCCACCAAATGCCTACAACACCTTTCAATCATTGTAACAATTCAAAATAGATTTTCAAAATTTCTCTAGTCATTGGCAGAACACATCTGAATCACTATTCCAATCTATTATAAACCCACATAATTCTAATGTTCTTAAGTACATGTCTTTTCCATTTCATTTACAGGGAGTCTTTGTAAAATGTGTTTTCAAAATGCCAGTGTATTATGTCTCCAGAAATCCCTCGCATATCATTTCTGTGACACTGTCCTCCAAAGTAAATAATGTCAGTGTAAATTAATGTGGCAGAACATTCACAATAATCGCGGCCTGACTGCTGATGAGCAGCCTTTTCTCTTAATCCTTATAATTCAACATTTGAAAATTAAATTCTGATCCAAATTAAAACAAGATGGCATTTCTGCCTTTACAATTAGGAAATGTTTAGAAGTTTCAGTTCTTAATAGTGATGAGAGTACAACAAAACATGAAATTTTATATAGTGGTGATGGAGGGGTAAATTGGTGTAGAATTTCTGGATGACAAAAACAATGTACGTCAGTAGGCTTAAAATATATACTGCTTTTTTTGTTTTGTTTTTGTGTTTTTTTGACAAATTGACTCCATTCTAGGAAACTCTCCTATCCTTATTATCTGTAATGCAAATACAAGTTTAAGATCAAAAGTGCCCACTCCAGTGTCATTTATAATTGGAAACAACCTAATGGTCTAACAATGTGAGAATGACTAAATGAATTTAGGTCTTCACATAATGGAGTGGTATGCACCCATTACAAATATGCTTCATGAAATTATCCTGTCATGGACAACATTAAATAAAAATATCAGGCTAGAAAATTGCATTTTAAAATATCGCCTCATAAGAGACACAAACAATAAAATGTTTACATAAAATACATGAAAATATTTGACAATGAGTCCTCCCTACTCATCCTGCTTGGTAAAGGTGCATAGAGATGAGACATTACATGTATTAGCATTTACTAGCATGTGTGCAATAAAAACCAACACAAAATCTCATTAGCTTACAATAACAAATGTGTATTTCTCAGTCTCACACAATATAAAGGTCGAGTGCCATCCTTCAAAGCATCCCAAAGGCACCATGCTCCTGCTGGTTTCAGCTGGGCTGCCTTGAGCTTGGCTTCAGCGTGCAGATCAGGTTTAGGTCTCTGAAAGCCCTGATTTTCTGGGTTTTCCTTTGGCGGAGGGCAGTCACACAAGAGGGCAAAATGATTCCAGAGATGCACTCCAACATGCATCTAAGAATGCAAGAAGGCTGGCAAACTGACACTGGTTCTAAAAGCTGCTGCTTGAATGTCACATCTAAACCACTCATATTTTGTTGACCAAAACATGTCACATACACAAGTCCAGATCCGTGATCTGGAAAACTCTTCTCTGCAAGGCAGCAACATCAACAGAGAGCAGTGGACAAGCAATTCTAAACAAATCTACACAGTGAGGTAGGGCTTTATGTTTTTTTTGTTTTATTTATTTATTGTCTGCTTTCAACTTGACTGCATTTTTCAAATTTGGTACCTTTTACTTCCATAATGTACATTATCCTTTTTTTACCTAGATTTAGTAATAAGCATCTCATCTTATTTTTTGTAATCTGTATTAATCTTCTTCTTGAAAAAGAAATGATTTTATTTGTCTATTTTCAGTATCCTGGGCTGTCTCTATTCTTCACTGTTTATAAAGAGTGTACTTTCGATAAGATTCTTTAAAATCATTTCAGGATTCTGAGATAAAATGCATTTGTTGCAAAAGGTCAAGATGTGATGTGAGCAGTTAGGTAGCCCCTTCTCATTCATTTATATTTGTATGGACAATAAATAGGGGCAAGATTATCTGTTCATGATGAAGGGATAAGAATGGAGAGCTGGGGGCTCAAAAATAAAGAGACTGGACATAAAATTCATGTGGAATGAAAGAATGATTCAGTAAGAGATGGGGTAAAAATCATGGAGAGAAAAAGAAGGTCCAATTCATATTGTTGTTCTAGGGACGATATTGTTATCTCCTGGAGCTCAGCAGCCCTCTACTCTCTTCCCGGAAGTTGCTCTGAATTTGGGAATTCCAGCTGAAACCTGAAAGAAGCATCCAGTTTTCCTTTCATTGTGAATGCATTATTTTGTTATGTTTATTTTATTAAAGCAAGATTGATTTAACCCTGAGTATATGTAGTCCTTACTATAATTATTTATTTATATTTATAATTATAGGTTTAATGGCAATTTTGTTTACTTCTCTTTATCTAATGATTAATTCATAGGCCTCTGGGCCATACAAACATGGTTTCAGACCCTGGCTCCCTCAGTATTAGAGGTGTGACATTTGAGTTACCAGTGATTAGGCAGTAGATCTTAATTCTCATCGGCAGCGTTATTAGTAGGAAATAGACATAGAGAAATGGAAAACACATTGAGGAAAAAGGGTAAATAGGTGGTTGCAGAGAGGAAGAGAAAGATGATCATCTTGAGAGAGAAACCTTATAATCAATAAGTATATAAGTAAACAAACAAATATTGTGATTCTCTGGGACTTTGAATATTATCAGAGAAATCTGATAGAAACCTGAGATTGTAAGTGTGTGGCTTAAAACTGTTGGGAACATCTAAAACATCCCTAAAGGTAATATGGAAATAACTTCAGCATAGCATGACTGGGCTGTGATTTAAATTTGAAAGTGGCCAACAAATTATTTATATTAGAGAGAGACTGTGAATTAACAGGTGTAGTTGGCTGGGAGAGTTAGAGGACAGTCCAAAGAACCACACAGTGAACAAGTTGATCCAGCCCCAGCAGAGTCCATAAAAGAGACATATTTTTCATCGCCTTCGAGTGGTACCTACTCACCCTGGCCAAACCCACTGCTTGCCTCTGCTTTGTTTCCATGCTCTCCAAGCAACATCCCCGTTAGGAATCCAGTTTCCCAGGAACTACAAACCGGGATGGGAACTCCCTGGATGACAGAATAATTCTGGTCATTTGGAAGGAATGTCCCTTTTGAAATGAATTTACTGCTGGTTGGTTTATATGGTTCTTTCTCTTATGTGTTTAATTACTGTGATTCAGCCAATCTGACATCTGTGACCGCCGCAGCACTGCCGAGAATGAATGAAGGCATCAGGCTCATACCGTCCTACGAGGTTTCTGTTTGAAAATGAATTAGCCTTCCCTCGTCATCCCTGATTAATGGCATCTTCCCTCTCCCCCTATGAAATCATAGTCATCTCCCATGACTTTCCCACAATAAGCAAATTATAGATAATATATCTAATTCTAAACTGAGTTGACTAAGCATAGTATTGGAAATACATCTTAATACTAGTTTTTAAATGTCAGATATACAGAGGGAGGCCAAAAAATGTATACACATTTTAAGAAAGAAAAACTGTATTAAAATCATAATACTCAATATATACTGATAACAAATGATGAATACAAGTCATGTTTGACTTCTGCAATTACAAGAAGCACTCAAAGTGGCTCCCATCAGCGTCCAGACACTTCCGATGACGGCGAACTACTGCTTGAGCAACGGTTGACCAAAGTGTCCACTTATGTACATTTTTTTGGCACCCCTGGTATTTCTAATCAAATGTACAATTCCAGATAATTATTATTCTCTTGGTTTTCTTGGTGTGATAACATGAAAATGTGATGAATGGTTAATAATCTTTCTGTACTCTGTGGTATAGACTCATCATAGCTTTATTTTGAGATTAATTTTTCCTACTAAGTCACCTGATTATTTTAACTGCAGTTCTATTTGATTCCCTTAAATCCAGCATTTGTTCTGTGATCTCAAAATGTCGTGGCATCACCTGTTATAAAGAGCTATAATATTAATTTACAATACTCAAACATATGCTACTCACCAGGAAATACAAGAACCTCCCAGTGGGTGTCATGGTCACAATACTGGTGGTTTAATTGTTTGGTCTTGGCTACTTTATTTTTTCCTACATGGTTTTAAACATCTGGGGGGTATGTAAATCATTAGCTTTTTGGGGTGGGTTATGTGGTTTATAGACGCGGATAGCATGACCAAAACTTAAAGATAAAATTGGAAATAGGGAAACTTTATCCATAAATGGAAAACCTTACAGTCATTCAATGGAATGAACACATTAATAAGTTGTAACTTTCCCACCACATCACTAAATCTTGGCACTGAAAAGAAATGCCAAATGTAATGTCTCACAACCTATTTTTTCCATAAATATTCATTCTTTTTACAGTTGGAGAAAAATATTGTCATTTATGTGGAACAAAAAAAAAATCCCTAAAATAAAAACATCTGGTAAAAATAGGCCAATATGTTAACATCTGAGAGGAAGCGTTCCTGCTTATTGTATTCTACATTTGTCTTATAAAACATCAGATTCTTCAGAGAGCTTCATATATTTATTGTAAACAGTATTTCAAGATAATAAGACCTTTACTAAATTATGATTCCCTG
>NW_017731567.1:1093153-1094980 GCF_001890085.2 Hipposideros armiger | reverse complement strand
CATTACTGTGTCTATATGTGATGTCTGGAATTGATACAGCCCTATTGGGCCAAAAGGGTAACCTGACAACATAAAAAACAACCCAAAACCAAACAAACAAACAAAACCAAGTCATTAAGATCATCATTGTGGAAAGAAAGGATCTGGTTCCCTGAATGATCCAAGTTAAAATGTTTTCCTGGACTTTTGTCATATGTGATAAGGAATTTCTTTATTATTTAAGTTCATTGGAGTTAGAAATGTTCATTACTTGGAAACCATGGCACTTTAACTGATACAACATAAAGCTACCTTTTCAAAAGCACTAAGCCTATGAAATTTGCTAAGTAGTTTATGAACCTGAAGCGTATTTAATTTGCACACAGCCATTGAGGGAGAGGCAACGACTGCTACTCTAGTAACATTGAAATGGAGGCTAGAAGAGAGCAAATCCCCTGTACTCATTTGCACAGATAGAAACCAATGTGCCTGGAGTTGAAACCAGATTTTCTAACTCCAGGCACCTTACTTTGGGCTCGCCATGATGGTTCTTTTAACTTGCATGGAATGTTTGGGATAATTCCCACTGGAATACAAAGTAATACTGGGCAAAATATAATTTTTCTCTGTGCAATTTCCCTTTTAATTATTAAACAACAACAACAACAAATTTTACTAGATCAACCCATCTTTTTTTATAGGACTTGATCAATCTTATCAATCAAGCCTGTCTATGTTAAATATTAGATATATAATCTTTATTTACTATTTCTTTATGGCTGGGATTACCCGTGCCTGTCTAATGCAGGAAGGATATGGACATAACAGGCATGATCCTCTCTTTCAAGGACAACACAGTACTGATCTGAATTGTACATGTGGACTGCCAAGTATTCTTCCTTTAATCGTGTGAGATACTCTTCTTTACCATTACCTTTTGCGTGAAGTCTCCTGGTTCTCCCTTACCAACCAGCTGTCATCTACCTTTTCAATCATCGAATTCCTGTACTACTTTGCATCTCTTCATTTATAATAAGACATGTGGAATTATTTTGATATGTTTTGATTAGCCCTCTGCTGTAGACTCAATATTTGTGCCCCTCCCCCAAAAATCATATGTTGAAACCTAATGCTCAATGAGATGGCTTTGGGAGGTGCTTCAGTCATGAGGGAGGATCCCTCAAAATGGGATTCGTGCCCTTATAGAAGAGACCCCACAAAACTCTCTCAGCCCTTCTGCCATGTGAGGTTACAGTGATAAGATGGTTATCAATGAGGAAGTGGACTTTCACCAGACATCGAATCTACTGGCTCTGTAATCTTATACTTCCCAGCCTTCAGAATTGTGAGAAATAAGTGTTTGTTGTTTATAAGCCACCCAGCTTATGGCATTTTTGTCATAGCAACTCAAGTAGACTAAGATACCCTCATAATCATATTTATAAAATCCTTGAGTATCAAAACAACATCTTATTTATGTTGGTATCTTTCAGGGCCCGAGCATTTATTCATTAAAAAACCATTTATTAAGTGCCTAATTTGGTAGGGTTTGGAGATATGAAGATGAATATGTGAAGTGCTTGAACCCACTATGATAGCATTTGGGAAGTTTTCTTGAACTTAATTGAATTTATCCCACAATAATGAGGAATTGAGCCTCTACTGATCATCCTAAGAATGGAGGTTATATAAAACATAAGGTTAATGACTAAATAATGGAGTTAAAATGTAAGGTTAAATGCCAAGCATTATGTAGTTTCCTCACATTATAAAGATGGGTCATTAAGGATTCAACTCTTTCAAGCCTGCTTAACCCAAAAAACAATGAAAAAGAGTCTAAACACAATT
>NW_017731567.1:1089286-1090213 GCF_001890085.2 Hipposideros armiger | reverse complement strand
ATTCCTGTAGTCATTGCATCAATTCAGTTCGCTATCATTTGTCACCTGAGTTGCTGCTGCATTGTCCTACTGGGTCTTCCTAACTCAAGTATGCTTCCCCTACAATGCATTATATTGCTACTAAAGTAACTTTTCAACATGGAAATAAATACTTCAACTCTGTATAGTATAAAATATAGGATAAAGATATAACCATTTTTTTTATCATTCTCACTATGGTTATTATCATTGAAGTCGTCCCTCCTGTGAGGGTAGTTAAGTGGTTAACATTTTTTTTACTCTGCCTCAAGTCTCAAACATCACAAAACCACTTTGCAAAAAATTACAAGAATCACAACACCACAGGAAACCTCAGGAAGGCCTTGCAAAGGAGACACATGGAGAGAAAGGACAGAGTGTTCAGGAAATTAGAGTACAGCAAATATCAGAGACCATTTCCCATGACTAAAATGGATTAGCTGCAACAAACCAAAACTCTCCACCGACATGTGGCTCTGTCATTAGGAGCAAGTTATTGCTTTGGAAAGACGGTATGAGGATAAGAAATTCTAGGATTATGCTTTGAAGGCAAGATATCTCTACAGAGGTTGTGTTCATGGCCAGAGGTAGCCTTTCAGATATCTCTGAACACTGTAAGAATTTATCACATTTATAAAGACCTTGGACTATCACATTTCAATGAGAAAAACTCACAGTATAGCTCAGAGTTGAAGACCACAAACTAGGTAGCCAAATTGCCTGTGTGATCCTGGCTTGATGCTGACACTAATTGATGGTGAGATTTTGGCCAAGCTGTTCTGTTTGATCCTCTGTGATTCAGTTCCCTCATCCATCAATGCAGATAATACTGGTACCCAACAAGGAAGGCAATTATAAGGGTTACCTGAGCTGTGGTGTGTGTGTGTGTGTGTGTGTGTGTGTGTGTGT
>NW_017731567.1:1085288-1086481 GCF_001890085.2 Hipposideros armiger | reverse complement strand
CCCCCTCTGCCTGTGTCATCCTGGCCCCACTGTCTGTTCTCCATCTCCCAGGCTTCTTCTCTGTCACACTGTCATTCTCAGGCAGACTTTCCCCACGTGTTGGCAAAAGCAGGACCCTGCGGCTCGAGTGTTCGCAGCTCTTACTATTGGCGATCAATCCCTATGAAAATGTAAATCTTTCTCCTGGAAGTCTCAGCAAAACCCTAAGAATTGTTGTCATTGACCTGTTTGGCTCTTCTCCCATCTCCGGATCAATTCTTGTTGCCAGGAATGGAATAAAATGATGGACGGCCCTGATTCCTGCACTCATCTCCACTGAAACCCCCAAGACTGCAAATATAGCACGAGTGGTCCTCACAGAAAAATCAGGAAGCCATCGCTGAAGGATGTGGAAGCAATGCTGGGCATGGAAAAAACAAAAAAAACAACAGATGTCCACTACAAACCAATTAAGACATTTTCTTGAAGTGTGTTATTTTTCTATCTATTGCCAGTTGAACTGCACAAGAAATACACAAGGCCTGCCAGGAAAGAAGATAAAATCATTAACTTTTAAAAACTATTAATTAATTTCTACCTTTTAAAATACAGTTAGTTTGTACTGCTAGTTTGTTGTGTATATGTATGTGCAGAATATATATATGTATATATATATATTATATATATATATACATATATATATATATATATACACAGTAGAACTTGTGATTATGGCGTTTTCTTTAAAAAGGAATAAAATTTTAATAAAGTTAATTTTAATGACAGCTTGTCATATTTTAAAACATAATAAGGGATATAAAATGAAAAATAATTATCCATAGCTGTACTACTTAAAACATTTTGGGGTCTGGTGTTTGGGTTTGTTTGTTTTCCTGTTCTCTCTTATTCCAAGTTTTTGGGGTGTTTTCTGTCTTTTAATATTTAAGTTTTTATTATGTGTTATGTATAATTTTATAGCCTACTTTCTTCATTTAACATTACAGTAAGAGCGTTCTTGTTAGTATAAAATCTTGATTGGAAGAATTTTAAGGGATGGATAAAATCCCATCCACAATATATCCTTACTCTTATATTTGAAAATTTATATTGCTTTCAATGTTTGATGGTTATAAATAGTGCTGCTATTAATATCATCTTGCCAGAGCTTTGTTTTCTGAACCCCCAACTATTTCTGTAAGAAAATTTTACAGAAA
>NW_017731567.1:1077736-1080690 GCF_001890085.2 Hipposideros armiger | reverse complement strand
AAAAAATGTATACACATTTTAAGAAAGGAAAAAGCTGTATTAAAATTGTAGCCCTCAATATATACCGATAACAAAAGATGAACACAAGTCATGTGTGTACATTTTTCAGCACCCCCAGTATTTGTCAACACCGAGCATGAACCCTAAGGTAAACTATATATAGACTTGGGTGATAATGATGTGTCAATGTAGGTTCTTCAATTGTAACAATGTACCCCCCTTGTGAGAGATGATAATAGTGGGGGATACTGTGCATACATGGAGGCTGGACTATGTGGGGAATCTGACCATTCCATTCAGTTTTGCCGTTAACCTAAATGTGCTCTAAAATATAAAATCTATTTGAAAAAATGAGGAGGCGAGGCTGAGAATAATGGTCACCTAATCATAAAACTGGCTCCTATTCGTCACTTACACTTCTCTTGTGGATTTCTAGATAAATGAACACATCTATATGACATGCTACATACCATGCTTTATAAGTATCAGGGCACACAGAAAAGAAAAAACACCCCTATCCTTAAGAGCTTCCTGTATACTGACTCATGTAAGTCCTGATATTGGACTAATGAGAAGCTGAATGAATAACTACAGAATTAATTTAATGAAGAAATTACCAAGCACTGGATGGAGATGCGAAGAATCAACTCTTTTTATTGGGTTGTAGGAAAAGTCATGATCCATGTTTGCAATGAAAAACATAGAAAACATATGTCATGACTTTTCCGACAGCTCAATAGGTGGTGTTGACTCAAGAAGAAGTTTGCTAGTCAAAATAATACTTGTGTCTTTAACAGAGAAAACTCCGAATCTCGGTGACAAAAAATGTTGTTCTCTTCTCACAGCATAATGTTGGCACTTCTAACCTGGTACCATACCCATATGGCCAGTCAAGGACCAGCACTACTTCCATCCGTGGCTTCACCTCCCTGTGGGATGACCCTCAGCAGACTCTCCATTCAGCGGTGTCTGGGGAAAGAAAGGCTCTTTCATGAGATTACGGGAGATTCTAATAGGGCCATTCTGGAAGTGAAGCACCGTAACTACAGCTTATTCAGTGCTAATACTTTTATGCCAGGGAGACTGAGAAAAGTTTGTCTAAGCTGTGCTTCCAGGAAACTAAAGAAAAAGAGTTTGTCAATCAGTTGGTCTCCGCCACCCAAGAAAATAATGAACAAGAGTGAAGCCACAGCAGGTCAAAGCAGATTTCAGTCTGGAAGCAAGGGTGCTAGGTCTGCAGAGTGGCTTAAGTGGGTCTGAGGTGACTTCACAAGGAAAAGTAATACCCCAGGAGGACTGGGTGGTAACTTCTCAACCATCTAAGGATAAATTGTTGAAATAGAGAGTATGATGAACATTTGTAACAGGTAGAGAAAAATAAAGCTGGTGTGACATAAACAAGTCTTTTTTTTTTTTTCTATTCAGTGTCACAGGAAACATAGAGGAGCAAGGGATACATTTTAGAATGACCCAAGGAGCCAAACACACATCTTAGGAAACAGAGACACAACTATTGAGACACTGATCTGGCCTCAGTGATTGGTCCGGAAAGGCTTTGTGTCTCATGATGGGCCAATCAAGGACCTACCTTGCAATTTTTTCAAAGTGGAAATGTTGGATGGAAAGTCCTTTCCTTTTGTGTGACAAAACTGAAGATGTATGAAGCCAGGAGGTATCCATGACAGGAAAATGTACTCCTGTGAGAAAAGCCAGCCTTAGAAGGTAAAAATCTGAGTGGACAGAAGGACAAACACATGACTTCTACTCATGAATGAGGCTCCCACCTTCCTGAAATTTGCTTAATTGAGCTAATAATATCAACTTCCCATTTCATCTTTTNCCTTGGTCAACATAAGGAGCCTATACCTATTTCCTAGAAAATACATAACAGTTGGGCGAATGCCGTTCTTATACCCTTTGCCCATTTCAAATTTGAGATTGCAAAGAGACCTTTTCTACCCACTGAAAATACACATTATTAGCCAATGATTTCTGTGTGAAGAAACAGTTCTATGAGCCCTGCTGACATTTCAGTTCTGGTTTCCCAGAGGGTTGGCTCAATCTGGCCTCACCGACCTTGGGATGTAGAGCTTCCTGGCTTTCCCCTCAAAGGCACTGACCCTGGACACAGGGAGACACACAGAAATGAATGCAGCCTGCACATCTGTTGTCACCAACTCACCTGCCAGAAAGTCCAGACTGGTTCTTTAAAAAAAATCCTTAGGAAGTTTTAAAGGCAAAATAGTGATGGAGGGAATGAGGAATGGATGGGTTATTCCAGAGATCGGGGTCCTTTTTCTGTCTTTCTCCACAACTCATTAGAGAACTTAATTGAACCACTTCCCTGTCACACTCTCCCCTGTCTGTGAAATAAGGATAATTATGGCTGCCCTTTGCTTTGCCCTTTGATAACTTCACAGGGTGTTCAGAGATGTTATGAAGATTAATAAGCCAAATGCTTGTAGAGTACTTTAAGCTCCCCTCAAGGGAGAGAGCAGCAAATTAAAATCCATTGCTTGGAGAGCAGGAGGGGCCAGATAGCAGGGGCCAGTCACCAGAGTCCTAGAAACTCTGAGTTCTGGCTTCTTTGTGAGCGATTGAGAGGAGCTTTCTTCCCGTGCCCACCAGCCTCAGCCCTGGCACACGGTGGAGAGGACATCCACCTCATAAGCCAACACCCCTTATTAATTCAACCCCAGGATAATCTAATTGACCAGAGCTTGAAGTATTCAAGGCACCTTTATTTATTTTTTTTGTGGGGGAAGGGTGTGGTACAGGACTGGTAGCCTGACTAATTCCCCTCTAAATATGTCTATGCCCTAATGCCTGGAACCTATAAATATGATCTCTCATGGCAAAAGGGACTCTGCAGATGTGATTACATTAAAGATGTTGATGTGGGGAAATCACTCTGGATTTTATGGGTGGTCTCAATATAATCACAAGTGCACTTA
>NW_017731567.1:1072958-1075591 GCF_001890085.2 Hipposideros armiger | reverse complement strand
CAAAACAAAACAAAACAAAACAAAACAAAACAAAACAAAACAAAACAGCACACTACCAGGCCTGTGGATAGAATATATGGCTCTAAGTTTCCACTCTGCCACTTGGAAATGAGGCTTTCTTATCCTTCCATCCGAGAAGTGAATTTCGTTATTAATTCACTGAGTCTTCTAAGGATCAAATAAGGCAATACTTGTGAAAAAAAAAAACCGTAAATTTTATAAGTACCATAAGAATGAATACTGGTTTTGTTATTTATTTTAAAAATTATTTTTGATTCCCCAGGCAAAAGGTATTCTTTCATTGGTAATGTGTGATCAGTTTTACTTTCTTGAGTAAACGCCCTCTTTTTCACACATGCATTTCACATACACTTCTATGGATACATAGTAACAAGTAAACAAGGGTGTCTGAAGTGCTCACTATAGAGAAATATTGACTTCTTGAAGCACCATACTGTTTGGGGGGAGGAGCCTTTTACATCTCCTTAAATTATGCCCAGAAGAAAAGAAGATTAAGAGAAAATATTTCTAACGCTCTACTTGCCTTTTTGGTACCTTGCTTCTGTCCATCCTTTCTACAGAGACTGCCTTACACACGTGCTATACTAAGTCCTGGTGACCAGATGAATAAGGCACGGTCCCTGCTGTTACTGGGCCTAGAGTCTGCAGAGGCACCCATCTACACAAAGAAGCATTTCTGATAACTGTGGAAGATGCTGCGGTAGATGTGCAGATTTTATAAAGCAGTGTTTATGCATTTACTTTAACCTGAAAATGGAAATCTGACTGCTAACTTGCAATTTTTCCAAATACAGACATTGAGGAAATCCAATTACTATCGTGTTGTCATAAACTATGAAACAATTTAACATCAGATATGTAAGAAAAACACACAGAATAAAGTCAGATTCCTAAATTGACATATGGGTCTTTATTTATTTTTTTAATCATAACTTTTCTTTTTTTTTCTGGTTTTATCACAGACTCTCGTAACATTTCATATCTGGGTACAGGACTGGCCTTCAGATCTTCATGGTAAAAGGGAGCTCTGGGGGACACAAGGGAGAGGACAGGCTGCCTCTAGGAGGCTCTGTCACTGGGTCCTGTGAGAATGTTGACCCCTGAATTTGGGGCCCCGGGGGAGAGGAGAGAATTCTAGAAAGGAGGAGATGGTCAGGAAACTCTACTCACTGGACATTGTCCAAAGGCTGACCATAAAAGCTGAAAAAGTATTGATAGTTAGGCAGAGGATGGAGGGCTGGAGGCAGCCTTCCAGGCAGAGGAAGCAACTCGGGCGAAGGTAGGGAGACATAAGCTAGTACAGCACATTACGAAGGAAGCACAGTGGATGATTTAGGGTCCCTGTAGAGGAAAGTGACAGGAACAAGGCACTTGTCATCCCTCTTTCTGTATTAATTTTCAAGATACTGCTTTCCATTAAATTGGAACTGATTGTTATGACATGTGAGGTAGTGGAATTCCCTTATGTTTTATGATAGTGATACCTTTAGACTAATTGTAATTTCAATACCAATTGTGGTGTCAAACACGAAAGAACAGCACATCCTAAGCATTCTCGTTACTAATGAGAATGGGAGGGTCTTTTGCATCACATGTTGCAGTGAAGAGAAAGAAAAAAGAATTCTAGGAATAAAGACAGAGCCATGACACCACCTTCATAATGCAATTCATGTTTGGAAAGGAAACAGATACACTTTAAATATTAAGGTAAAGGATTAGCAAGTTTTCACAAGATAGTAGCCCTCCTCAGAAGATACCAATTTCTGTTGTTATTGTTGTTGTTTTAAGATATCTGTATTAAAAGAAAGAAAGTACAAGTTGTAACCCATGGTCCAGACCAGCTCTTGGCCTCTTTTAATCTTCCATCATCCTGAACAGAGGCCCTCAATGCACCCTCCTCAGCAGTAGAAATACTAAAAGAAGTCAATACCTATGCAGGTGGCTAAAGATTTCCAGAACCATAAGAAGGAGGCAAAGCAAAATTCCCTGGGTGAGGGGCTAGAGAGAAGCAGGTCATTTAGAAGGTGGCTGGAGGTTAGGCCTTGATAAAGGAATATCCTTATGGGGTCATACACAGTCATGGCCAAAAAATTCTGTTTCGGTGGGAATATGCATACGAGTAAGTACACGAGACTTGACACAGCGCATCTGGCTTTTTTGATATCCCCATAATCTTCTCTTTGGGAGATGTCACCCTTGGAATGGAAGGAAGACACTACCTGAAAGGTCTTTGAATTTCTCTGAGTTTGTCAGGTGGAGGAAAACTGTGCCTACTCAAGTGCCATCATCACTAAAAAAGTGAAGTGTTTGAGACAGTTCAGTGATAAAATGAGGAGGCCACACTCCTCTTTTTCAAAGGAGTTGGAAACTTATATCCACACAAAAACCTGCACACAGGTGTTTATAGTGGGTGTATTCACAATTGCCAAAACTTGGAAGCAACCAAGATGTCCTTCAGTAGGTGAATGGATAAAAATGCTGTGGTCCACCCAGACAATGGAATATTAGTCAGTGTTAAAAAGAAATAAGTTATCAAACCACGAAACGACAAGACAGAACCTTAAATGACTCTTGCTAAATGAAAAATGCCAGTTTAAAAAGGCTCGTGCTGT
>NW_017731567.1:1064566-1071991 GCF_001890085.2 Hipposideros armiger | reverse complement strand
TGTTCTCTTCTCACAGCATAATGTTGGCACTTCTAACCTGGTACCATACCCATATGGCCAGTCAAGGACCAGCACTACTTCCATCCGTGGCTTCACCTCCCTGTGGGATGACCCTCAGCAGACTCTCCATTCAGCGGTGTCTGGGGAAAGAAAGGCTCTTTCATGAGATTACGGGAGATTCTAATAGGGCCATTCTGGAAGTGAAGCACCATAGCTACAGCTTATTCAGTGCTAATACTTTTATGCCAGGGAGACTGAGAAAAGTTTGTCTAAGCTGTGCTTCCAGGAAACTAAAGAAAAAGAGTTTGTCAATCAGTTGGTCTCCGCCACCCAAGAAAATAATGAACAAGAGTGAAGCCACAGCAGGTCAAAGCAGATTTCAGTCTGGAAGCAAGGGTGCTAGGTCTGCAGAGTGGCTTAAGTGGGTCTGAGGTGACTTCACAAGGAAAAGTAATACCCCAGGAGGACTGGGTGGTAACTTCTCAACCATCTAAGGATAAATTGTTGAAATAGAGAGTATGATGAACATTTGTAACAGGTAGAGAAAAATAAAGCTGGTGTGACATAAACAAGTCTTTTTTTTTTTTTCTATTCAGTGTCACAGGAAACATAGAGGAGCAAGGGATACATTTTAGAATGACCCAAGGAGCCAAACACACATCTTAGGAAACAGAGACACAACTATTGAGACACTGATCTGGCCTCAGTGATTGGTCCGGAAAGGCTTTGTGTCTCATGATGGGCCAATCAAGGACCTACCTTGCAATTTTTTCAAAGTGGAAATGTTGGATGGAAAGTCCTTTCCTTTTGTGTGACAAAACTGAAGATGTATGAAGCCAGGAGGTATCCATGACAGGAAAATGTACTCCTGTGAGAAAAGCCAGCCTTAGAAGGTAAAAATCTGAGTGGACAGAAGGACAAACACATGACTTCTACTCATGAATGAGGCTCCCACCTTCCTGAAATTTGCTTAATTGAGCTAATAATATCAACTTCCCATTTCATCTTTTAATTGTTTTTATTGATTGGTTAATTGATTGAATGTGTGCTTGTGTGTACGCACACCTGTGGTTGGTTGTCCGAGCCAGTTTAGATTGGATTTTGACCAAAACAAAGCAACAGAAGAGTTCCGAGGAAGACATCCAGGGAATTTGTGTGTGATTGTGCATAGAAGAATGGTTTGTAACAGTTAACTCAAAAGTGTTTTTTACGGACAAGAACTGCAGACCCCAAAACTGTCCTGGCTTAGAAAATACAGAGTATTTACTCATCAATAACCCAGAGAAATGACCAGTTCTTCAAGTTTTAGTTTCTCACTCTTTGAGATGGGAAAATGTGTGTATAAGCTTGATAGACATTTCTTAAATAATAAATATGAGTTATCTAATACATAATTTAAAATTTTGCTGATGTTCTATATCATGATAGACATATATTCACAGACAATATTTGAATTAAGGAGCATGAAATACATTTAAAGTTAAGCTAACCGGGCAGAAGTAAACATCAGTTCAATAAAAAGATTATCTCTTTTGATATCCAATACAAAGCAGAAGGAGAGAGGTTTGAGTATATTGCCAAAAAGGGGTAAAATATACTAAATGGTATAAGAACCCTGGAATAACCTACTAAATTATGATCTAATTTTGATATAGGATCCTGATGTATTTTCCCAGGAACGTGATCTTGCTGTTACCGAAGAATGGAAATGTGGATCTGGAGAGACAAGGTTTAAGCAGGAGCAGTTTTATTAACTGCAAAAACGCAAGACAAAAGGCGCAATACAAAAAGCCCAAGGGAAAAGCTCTCAGCAGATCCATAGAGAAGGGGGGTTTGAACAAAATGCCCCACAGGCTGGGCTGTGCTGGGAACTATAATAACTGAGTCAAAGCTGATTGGTCTTCTGTACCTGAGCAGTCAATCTTGGCGGGCTCTGCAAGCTGATTGGCTCCCTCCCCTACACCTGGGCTGATAGTTTTAGCGGGCTTTGCAGCTTGAACGGCTTTGTTACAAGCAGAATGGCCCTTCTCCCTCTACACCTGAGCTGATTACTCTGCCGGGTCCTGCAGATTGAATCTATTAGCTAGCTATTAAAGTGATTTCCTCTGTCTTTGTTATGGTCTCCGCCTTAATCCCCTCCACCGTGGCCATGTCCCTGACTGCCTATGGTTTTTTCTATCACAATTTATCTAGTAATTTGTAAAGGTCAATCAAATTTGCTTTCAGACTGCTGGAGCCTGGTGTCTCTTACCCCGGCACAGAGCACAGAAGATGCCCTGAAACAGTTCTCAGCCCCACCCATGGCCCCAGGACGAAACACACACAACAGGGCAAGTGCTAAACTGACCTGGCCCTTTAATGTAAAGCAAGCTGCTTCTGTTGGGCCTTTGTTAGCTGCCCCTTCTCCCTGTACCACCCCAGAGAAGGAAACATCAAATGCCAGTGAAAACAAAGGAGCTATCTTGGGAATGAACTCAAATTGCCTCAAATCCTCCTCCCTATGACTCAAACACAACAGGATTTTGAATATTTGAAAGTAATTCACAGTGTGTTTCATATACAACCCTCCTGAAGAGACCATGAGGATGAACGTACACTTACAACTCTTTAAGCGTTTATAATAAATTTGAGATGCTTATAAATACTATGAAATCCACTTAAAATATAATATAGCGTTTCTGACTTTGACAAAGGGTAGTAGACAGCTCTTTGTCCTATTGTTCTATTCATTTTATCCGTCATTGCAAAATCACAGGAAATAAATAGGCAATACACACACACACACAAATAGATTAGATGTACTCGTATGTATGTGTATGCACACTAATGTGTAAATATGCATATATGCACATGTTTATACATACATAAAAATGTGTGTGTATCTGTGTGTGCAGCATTGGACACTTGGATAAATGTACTGCTTTTAAATTATGATTTTTGCTAATTTTTAAAAAGTGGTTCCTGTTTGAGGAGTGAATCTACTTGAATCTCTGGGAATACATTTTATAATATTAATAAGCCCAGACAATTTGAGGGCTCAAGCAATTTGGTGGAACTAGGCCAGCTACTCTTCAGACTTCTATTTTTATACTATATACCAGTAAGCCAGGATTTAAAGGAAATCAAGTTAAGAAAAAAATGGCCAAATACCTCTTCATTCTGTGAGAGGATTCAAAATGTTAGATTTTGATTTTACTTACTTTCCTTTTTTCTTAACATGTTTTTGTTGTTGTTTGTTTGTTTGTTTTGATTTTTCCTTGCGAGGCTTCTACCCATATTTTGGGACCATCAGAACCATGAAAACTCCAACTGTCTTCTCCTGTCTTATTCTGCCTCTGCTTCTCTGTAAACCCCACACTGCAGACAAATAGGCCTGATTTGGTTGTCCTTCCATTTTTCAGTGGCCACAGATAGGACAGATCTCACCAGTCAGCTGTCCCTCCTGAAATGATGTGAAACTAACCTCTCTCACTTCCTGTTTCTTCATTTATAAAAGGCGAATAAAACAACAGCTGCCTTATAGTCTTATCAGGATACTTAATATTTGAAGAACACCTGGTATACAGAAGGCACTCAAAGCACATCCATTATACTTTTACTATTAATGCCCTCTACCTCTCCCTCTAGCTTGTGAGTTTTTGGGAACAAATATCTTGTAAATCTTACATCTGGGCCAAAACAACATGTCTATTAGATAGAAAGTGTGCAAGTTATGTTTGAGCAATTGCATAAATGTATCTTCCTTCAATGTGAGTCACTCTGTTCCTTTCTCATCACTCTTTATTCCCATTTTTATATTATCTATCTTGGCAAGCCCATTTACATTTCTCATTTTTTACAAGCGTCTCATGCTCTGGACCATCCTTATATTTTATGAATCAGGAATTTCAACTTTGTATAGTTTTCTGATAATATCAGGTAGTTTAACCTTCACTGTTTTGCATATTGCATTCCCCCTGCCTATAATATTCTCACATATAAAGTAAACATTTAATTTAATAAATATTTATTGAGTACCTACTACATGGCAGCTATTATGCAAGATACTGTGAAGTCCACAGCCTTGAACAAATCAAGTCTAGTCCCTCCTTGATGGAATCATCTCCTCTTTCTCAGGAAGATCTATGCACTATTCAGACATAGTGTGAGGTGGGGCAGCGTGAGAGTCCTGCCCCTTCAGGGCAAAGTATTGCATTACTGGCATTGTTTAGAATTGCTGGCTCAGGGAAAATAACAAAAAGTAGACTAACTTTCAGTACGTTGTATTATTATGTTATCTACAGACAATGCATCACCTTATTACTGCATCCAGGGTAGATGGCTCCTTGGCATCCCCAGAAACAGTAAAAGGGGGACTTTGGCAAAGTAGCTTCAAGCATGGGGGGACATAATCCATCTGTGAGCATAATGCACAGAAGATAGGCTGGACGTTAATTAGTATTCATCATAAAAGCATCTGATGGCATCTTAGACTTTCCATCTAAAAGCCAGGCTACTGAGAGATATCATGAGCCCCAACTAATTTCCACCGTCAGGACCCAAAACTCTTGACTCCTGTCCCCTAAAGGAAATTACGGACAGTGACACGGGGCTCAAAAGGAAGCAAACCCTTTGCATGTGTCAAGAGAACTGAATGGGCTGTGGAGGGTGGAGAAATCAGAGTGTTAGACAGGACTTGTGGTGTGAGGTAAGAGAGTCTCCGAACCTTGAGCAAAACTACACCAAAGTGTAGGATTAGGCACAAGTGAAAGGAATCTGGGATGCAAAGTAGAGTTGACAAAATCCTCTCCTGAAACTCTACCATCCCATGGGCTTTAAAAGTTTAGGACCATGTTATTTGGACATGAAATAAAGGTCTGCTGGCATATATGCTTTGTGAATGTCTCATCAGCTACCACCTGGGCAGTGAAATCTGGAATCACAGATTATACAATAGAGTTTAATGGTGGGATTATGTATACACACACCACAGCTAACTACCAAAGGAATTTTCTGACAACCACCTTTCCTACTCTCTGTTGTTACAGAATTGAGGATATCAGCTCTTTTGCCTGGTTCTGGAACGGAAGAAAAGGGCCAGGCCTCTCTCCCGGTTCATGTTGATTGCTTCCAGAAACTCTGGAAATCTTTGTTGACATACCTACATCCCACTTCTAATGAGCAATGGAAGGGCCAAGTTGATTCACCAAAGAAATTATCATATCAGGGAACATTTAGGGAAAAGTATTGCACATGTGAGCCATTTATTTCTTTTACAATTTGCCACCCACTTTGCTAGGAAGGGTGGAGCAGCTGGGTTGAAAATGATGGATTGCCCTAAGTGGGCAGCTACTGAAATCCTGCAATTTCAATGGGTCACACGGATCAGAAGGTAACCAGTGTTTCTGGCAACAGAATAAATTGTCCTCATGTAGCATTCGTGTTCCCAAATGACCCTGTGCTCCTGTCAGATGCAAAAGCCCAGAACATTTCTCTTTCTTTGATTTCTTTTCGTATCTTCTCTCCACATTTATTCCTTTGATGTCCTTTAAATTCGCATCTGTGATTCTTCACCTGAACATTCAAGAGCCTTGATTAGCAATCAAGCTTGTTGGGATTCATCAGGCTTCGTTTTGTGTCTGCTTATATGATGAATATCGCAAGTGTCTTGTTACCTGACATTGATAGAATTGCTATCTTTTCTAGAATCATCTTATAGTAGCAGGCACTAATGTAGGGTAACTGATTATGTTTTACCTTAGCCTGCCTGACAGGTGAATATCCTAATTTATCAAAATGTTGGTTAAAAATATCTATTCCAGCAAGTTTAATAGACGTTCAAAAAATCCATTTTTTAAGGCAAATCATCTGATATATGACTGAGAGTTGCTATTCAATAAACCTTTGATTCCTCCCCCACTGGCAGTTCTCTATATACGTCCATTCCTCTTACATGGTTGGTTCTTTACCTAACTGGTTAAATAAAGCAATCTAATCTACAGATATATTTAGGAAATTCAGCAAGTGATGTTTAACTCCGTTATGCATGGTGACAGCTTTTTGGAGTCAGGAAGACTCCAACCTACAACCTTCAACAATTTTAAGAACATGAGCAGGTTACTTGCTCTTAATGTTTCTAAGCACCTTCATCTGTAAAACTGAGATGAAAACAAAACACATACTAAATACTTGGTGTGAACGTTAAGTGACCTGATATAATTTAACCATGTCACATAGAACTGAAATTAAGAATTCAGTGATATTTAATTCCTATCTCTTTATCTCCCCTTTCCTTTCCTCTCTGGTGTATGTTTTTATACATGCTTAAATGCCACAGAAAGCACTATTCCATCACATGAACACAACATCCACTGAAGCTGGAAAATGAGGCTTTCTAACATTCTGGTTAAAACCAGAGCAATTTCCTCTGAAAATTGGGCCACATGGCTAGAATAAAGCAGATGTTTAGCTGACCTCACCTTCACTCATGAGAAAATGATTGTTTATTTGCTCACCCGTTTTCTTCCAAAAGAAGTAAGCCTAGAAGTCAATTGCTAGCCTGAAGGTTTTAAAGGAATCATTGGTTTCCCATCTGTACGTTAGTTCCCTTTTTGAACCATATCATGGATGCGATTTGAAAGCTAGAAGGGGCATCACCACTACAATAAGGGTTAATGGCTTGCATCACAAATATTCCCCACACTCTAAAATTACTAAAATCTTAGACAAAGAGAACATGTGGGAAACAGTTGCTTTAATCAAACACATCTTTTGTGTTGTCTTTTACCGGTGAATTCCTTCTCATGAGCTCATCTTATGTGATGCAGTAACCATGGCAATGATCGGCCTATTTCATAGATGCCAAAAAACCTATGGTATCTGGTGCCATAGGAGTGGTCAGGTGACATCCACTTCTAGCAAACCTGATCAGGTGGCTACAAAGCAAAATTTCATTTCTGTCCTGTCACACAAATGTTGAACTTTGGAATAATATGAGACAAAACCAGAATAGCACCTTACACTAGAACTTTCTGTGATTATGGAAATGTTTCATATCTTCACTGTCCAATAGAGTAGGGACCACCCATATGGAGCTGTGGAGAACATCAAATGTGGTTAGTGAGTCTGAGAAAGTAAATTTTTTATTTCATTTTAATTAGTTTAAATTTAGAAAGCCACATGTTGCCAGTGAGTGCTGTATTGGACGGTGAATCCCTTGACTGACTGGAAAAATGACCATTTTTACACTGTAATAAAATTTGAAGATTCTGGAATGCACTCTGCCAAATTTATTATTTTTTAAAAAAAGAAAAAGGCTGCCCAACCAATTCTTATAGGGCTTGAAATTCTATCAAAATTGTGAAATGTAAAATGCTTTAAGGAATATACAGGGAATAGTTACCCATTCTCATGGTCTTTACCCAGATGTTATTATTATTATTTTTT
>NW_017731567.1:1057630-1060676 GCF_001890085.2 Hipposideros armiger | reverse complement strand
TAAATGAACTTGTGACAATATGGAAGTCTCCTGACCTGCTCTCATGAAAAGAATACCAGATTAAAAGTTAGGATACCTGATTTCTAGTTCCAGTTCTGCTAAAGGATGCTATTGAGCCACTCAATATTCTGTTGTTTTCTCACTTGTAAACTGAGTTGAATGAAGTCTGGACTTCCAAATTCTGTATGATATAGAGAATCTATGGAGGACCTTGATTGGGCTAAGGAGACACTTGTGATTTGGGCTTTAGAACAGTCCCTACTTCAGCTAAAGTTTTTCTGTTCTTACCTATTTCATATATTGGGCTCCCATGGAAGCTAGTGTTAGTGTTCGAAGAGCAGATTTCATGGCAAGGGGGAAATAACAACATCATCTAGCCCTGATTTGTTTGTTGGCTTGCTTGCTTCGAATGGATATCTCTATTTGGTCAACTAATTTATCATGGTTCATTATAATAAAGCAAAATGCAACTATAAATATGATTGGCAGCATAGTCTTAGCCCTGGCAAAGTTAATCTGGGACCACATTTTATCTCATGTCTTGGGTTTATTAGCTTTGTTTATGTGACATATGTAGCTTAGAAATTAAGAAGCAGAAAAAATACAATTTTAAGCAATAATTGAAGATGTAACTTTGGTTTGCTATGGGGTTTTTAGGACCAAGAGGGAGCCAAGTATACGTGATGAATTAGATGGAGTGTTATTTCAAACACACATATTAACCATTTTTAATTTCCATAAATCATTCAAGACATTCTAAATATGTTAGAGATTATTCTAGGATCCAGAAAATAGACCGATTGCTACATTTTAATAGCACATGTGTAAATAATACTTTGCTCAACCAAGATAAAAATTTCAGCATCAGTTTCTTTGGCTTTTATACAAACTTTCTGTAAGATGTAAATTAAAATAACCATCTATCCTAAATATATGGTCTGGGTAGCTCTTTATCTTTTTGTTAGGTAACTTTAGATAAATGTACTAGACTTGCTGGAGGGAGGTTGGGTAACTCCACTGCTCTTAAAACACTCCATTGAAGTGGAGAGAGTGGCTTAGTTTGCATGGTATTGTGAAACTTGGAGGAAATAATCGCTAGCAAAGTCATCTTTTTTGGTCTTTATATGAACCTGGCTTGGAAACACACTGAACGCCAATGGGATGACTCCACCCTCCTAAATCTCCTTCAGTCCCGAATCTTTAGCATTCAGGTTCAAGGGTTTCAAACAATTCTTGGGTGTTTGTCTACTTTTTGTAGCCAAAGCTTATGGGGAGTGGGGGCAGGGAACTATTCTGAATTTATATACATATATATATATATATATATATATATATATATATATANGGAACATTGTGTTTTTCCAGCACCCATCAGCTCCAAGTCAAGTTGTCGTCCTTCAATCTTAGTTGTGGAGGGTGCAAGCTCAGCTCCAAGTCCAGTCGTTTTCAATCTAGTTGCGGGGGGCACGTAGTCCACCATCCCATGTGGGAGTTGAACCGGCAACCTTGTTGTTAAGAGCATGTGCTCTCATCAGCTGAGCCATCCTGACAGCCTGGCCCAGATGTTATTACAATAATTTTCCTCTCTCCATAACTTTTTTAGTGATTCCATTTTTCAGCTACCACCTCTTACATTTCTATTTCTCTTCCTCTGGCTCAATTGTCTCCACCGATTTCTATATTCATTGAGCTCACCAATCTCCCTTCTCATTGACCCTTGTCTCCCTTCTCTCCTTTACTTCCCGCTTCATAATTCATCACAAAAAGCAATTCCTTGCATAGACTTTTAACACCATTTCCCCTCTTCCTTTCTTCTGGAGAGGCACTAACCCTAGTTAAAAATCCAAATCCTTTCCCCAGTCAACACCCGCATAGGAGCAACTGAGTATGATTGGAGAAAAACACCTATGTGTACAGATATATCTCACTTTCCATCCATGACTGTTCATAGGACATGGCCCTCAGTACTGACTCATTTCCCGGTCCTCACTCTCCTGTGTGTCATAGGGTTTGGAATCTCCCATCCTCCGACACATGCTCTCTCCTCAATTGTAACTGTTCCTTAACTCATGGCGAACACAGAGGGCATCTGATGAGGACGTGCCCAGACCCCTCTGATCACAGCTACCAGGCTTGCCCACTGCTCTGACCTGCCTCCTACTCTGATGGATGGATTCACTGTAGTCCTGAGGGCACCATCTGTGCATTACATTCTACTCAAGGAATCACTCCTGAATGTGCCCCTCCTTTTCCTGCATGATAACGTCTCCCTATCTACCGGATCTCTCATAACTCCATGTAACACCTGTAATACACCATCTTACAAAAAATAAATTCTTCCCTGACTGCCCATCTCCCAATCTCCTTAGACCAACTGCCATAAATCAGGGGCCCTCCTCTCCTGCCCAGGGCGGGCACAGCCAGAAACTAGACCCTTAGGATGGTCTATGTCCAGGTGGGCTGGTGCTTCTTGGACCCAGGGAACATGGGCCCCAGGAGACCAGGCCTGGACCTTGGCACCCCCGTCGTTCTTGGTTACTACCCCTCAGAGTCATGACACTCCATAGCTGGCAATAACCCAGCTGTGACTGCTCAAACAAAATAGAACTGTAGTTTCTACTTGCCAACTTCATAGCCTCTCCTCCTATTGTTTCTTAAGCCAGGGTGGCATTTCTCCTACTATGTCCACCATAGTAATTGCTTTTGTCAGTTATCAATGACCTCCATTTGTTAAATTCAATAGTCATTGCTCAGGTCCTATTTCACCTGACTTCGTGATATTGGACATATTTAAATAGTCTATGCTCTCTGAGATACTTTATAACACTTGGCTTTTAGGGAACCACTGACATAATTCTAATCTTATATTCCCCGTGGTTCCCTTTCAGTGCTCTTATCTGATTTTCTCTCCAAGAAGCTGAGAATGACCTCCAAACACAAGCATCATCCCCTCTCTGCCTCCAGGCTTGGTCCTTGAACTCCTTGTTGTGATCTCCCCAAATTCTGAATTCCAAACTCATACCAGCAATATATTCTACATCACCAC
>NW_017731567.1:1048541-1050773 GCF_001890085.2 Hipposideros armiger | reverse complement strand
AAAAAAGAGCTAAAAATAAACTGCATGAAACTTACTAAGATAAGGGTAAGACCAGGGAAGCCAGCCTAGCTTTGTAGGTAAGGCTCACCATAGGCTGTGGTATATGATAGGGCCCTAAGATCATAGCTGGTCTGGGTTTTGGCTACACTAGTGCCATTAAATCCCATCTAAAGACAGATCACAGAGGCAATTCTAGCAGAAGTGGGATATGTGAGCAATGGGTAAACATTTGACGCGGTAATGGCATGGCTGGCTATCTAACTCATGAAACCAGTCACATGTTAGGAGCAACCTAGCACCCAGATCTTGGTTCTTATACCATTCACCAAGGAAATCAACCAGGGATTTTTGTAGAAATGATGAATCCCTGAGTTGGGGTATGGCATATACAAAATGAGTCTGGAACAACTTGTATTGTCAGAAAGTGAGGAAGTGCTCAAAGAAACAAAAGGATAGGAGGAATGACCAAAAAAATTATGGGAGCCAAACTGAAAGAGCTCCAGATGTTCAAAATTGGAACAATTTGAAAAATAAATAAATAAATAATAAATTAGTATTTGATCATAATCCAAAGTATAAAGTAAATATCCATGAGTCCATACTAAGGTAAATAAATGATTGAAAAAATAAATGGGGGATAACAGACAAATCTTCCATACAAAGGAAAAGAAATGTCAAATAGTTTATGTAGCTACTCCCCAACTCAAGGAGGTAGACTTAAAATTCTCAACCCCTTGAGTGTGGGCTGTATTTAGTGACATACTTCTAAAGAATAAATTCTATAAAGCAAATAAACATGACTTTACAGTGCAGAAACTCCAGAAACACTACCTCAGACAACTGATCAATCCAGATGTTATTACTATGTACCCTGGATATCATGTGATGAGACTGGCACCTCACTTCTGGACTTCTCCCCAAAACCCGAAAAGTCAGTCAAACTATGAACCAACATCACACAAGTCCAAATTGAGGGCATTCTACAAAATACCTGACCAGAACTCCTCCAAACTGTCAACGTCACCAAAACAAAGGAAAGGTAAGGAGATAGGACAACTCAATGTGAAATGGCAAGCTGGGAGAGATTCTAGAAAGAAAAAGACATTGGGGGAGAAAAGTGCAATCTTAACAATCTNTTTTTTTCTTTTTCCATATATAAATATGAATATAAGAAAATTTTATTGATTATGTTGTTTTGAAAGTTAAATAAAGTGAAATATGTAATGCACCTAGCACAACACCTAGCAGAGCAGATCTATGTATACTAGAGGTTGGCACACCTCAGCCCATCTGTTTTTATCAATAAAGTTTTATTAGAAACAGCCACATCCATTTCTTTATGTATTGCCTGTGGTTGAATCATGCTATAACAGCAGAGGTGAGTATGGTCTGCAAAGCCTAACATATTTACTCTCTGGCCCTTTACTGAAAAGATTTTCTATTTTGTAAAGTACAAAATAGTGGTTACTCAATTCAAATCACCAAATGGCTTCCCAACAGACTCAGATAAATCTGAAATGATATTCATCATCTCCAGAGCACCCCCTCCAACTTGGTCTCCTCTGTACTCACAGCCCCCACTCACTGCATTCTAGCTCCTCTTACCTTCTGGCTACTCTGAATTGTGCCAAAATCCACCTAACTAAGGACATTTGCATCTGCTGTTCACTAGACCATGAATAGTCTCCTCCACAGCTCATACCCTTAATCCCATTCGTGTGTTTGTTCAAATCCTACTGCTTCTAAAAGGCCGTCCTGGCAACGTTATTGAAAATTTCAACCCCTCCTGCCCTTTTCTCTTTGTTGTTTTACTTTATATTGAAAGCACTGACATTATACTGTGATGAGTATATTGCATAGTGATATGTGTCTATTAACAGTCTTTTCCACTAAAATGAAAACTTTATGAAGGTAGGAATGTTTCTGTTGAAGTGTTTTGTATTCTCAGGCTCTAGAATAGTGCTTGACACAAAATAAATGCATACTAAATATTGAGTTAGATAAATAAATGAACTTGTGACAATATGGAAGTCTCCTGACCTGCTCTCATGAAAAGAATACCAGATTAAAAGTTAGGATACCTGATTTCTAGTTCCAGTTCTGCTAAAGGATGCTATTGAGCCACTCAATAGTCTGTTGTTTTCTCACTTGTAAACTGAGTTGAATGAAGTCTGGACTTCCAAATTCTGTATGATATAGAGAATCTATGGAGGACCTTGATTGGGCTAAGGA
>NW_017731567.1:1015805-1042976 GCF_001890085.2 Hipposideros armiger | reverse complement strand
AGGGAGTCCTAATGAGTGAGCAAGGTAAGTGACTATTATCAGGGAGGTATGACTGTGAGAGGCTGATCCTCTGCCATAAGGATAAATTTTAGTCAGTTGAGAAAGGAGGAGTGGTGAAGGATGATAAGCTTTATTACTAATCAAATAAAGTAAATAGAAAGAATAATTTGATACAAGAAAATGTCTTTCTTGTATCAAAATGTCGTATGTTTAAAAAATAAGTTGATAGCCAGTGCTAGTAAGTAAACAGAAAATGATATGTTCATCACAACTGTTATGAAAATAAATTGGTATGCCCTTTCTGGAAAGTGCTTGGTAGTATAAATCTTAAAACAAGGATGGTTTGACCAAGAAATTTTATTTTTAGGAATACTTTACCCAAAGGACATAATTGTGAAACAATGTCAATTGTTACTTATGAGAAAGAATGTTCATTGAATCATTAGTTACAATTTCAAAAAAAATTAAGAGAAACAAGAACATGGTCAAAGCATATAAACTGTAATTTTTCAAATTATGGTCCACCTACATAATTAAACATTTTGCAACTATTAAAATTACATTAGAGTTTGTTGTGGACTGAATTGTGCCCCCATAAAATTCATATGTTGAAGTCCTAAACCCCCCAATGTGAGTGTATCTGATGATAGGGACTTTAGCAAAATAAAGGTTAAATGAAGTCATAATGGTGGGGCCCTAATCCCATAGGATTGGTGATGTCCCTATAAGAAGAGGAAGGGGCACCAGAGATTTTTATTCCCTCTGTGTGCACAGAGGAAAGACCATGTGAGGACACGCTGGAAAGGGGCCCTGTGCAAACCTAGAAAAGAAGGTTCACTAGAAATCAACCCTGATGGCACCCTCATTTTTGACTTCAGGCCTCCAGAATAGCAAGAAAATGAACTTCTGTTATTTAAGCCAATTATGTGTAGAATTTTGTTAGGGCAGTCCACGCTAACCAATACAGAGATCACTCATTAACTCGAGAAAATACGATGTATTTTAAAAGTGCAAAAGCAGTTAACTAACAATTATATGCAATATAAACTGAATTTTAAAAAATAGGTATTCTGTGGCTTAAATTTTTTAAAAGAGTGAGAATATATTCAAAATGGTAAACAGTGATTCTCTCTTATGGTGAAATTATTGGTGATTTTAATCTTTCCTCTTTTCCCTTTTCTATAGTTTTGTTTTTATTAATCATGACCACAAATTACTTTTTGTCAAATAAAATATATAGAAAATAATAATAAATAGTTGGAGGTGAATGAGCAAAGCTATTTGGAAATACTAACAAGGGGATGTCAACGTTCTAGTCCTATAAAATGGGTGGGCCCTGGGGTGGAAGTAACACAATGTCCAGAAGTCAGGAGTGAAACTAAAGGAAATGAGGAGGAATTCAAGGGATGTCAGTTATTTCCCAGGTATAGTAGGATAATCTACTGTTAGAATCCCCTCTAATCCAGAGGAAGTCAAACCCAGAGAGAAGCAATTTATGTCATTCTTCCTTGGTCAAGATTGGCTCAGGGATCAAAGCCTCACTGAGGATACAGATGGAGATATCAGAGGGTTAGGCCCTGAGACCCCTCAGCACAGAAGGAGATGGTTGAGGCACTGAAAAGAACATTGGCAGAACAGATGAAGTACACTCAGCCAGGTAGCCTTGGCGTTCATATGAATGAAGCCAAAGACACATAAAGGTGATAGTTTTAATAATCATATTCAAACAAGAAAGATTGACACAAATGAAAACAAATACAAATAAGCGAAGAGGAAAATGAAATGGTCAGTTCAAATAGATTTGGAGATTCTGGGTTGAGAATTGAAAATGCCAATGAATAATAAGCCTTCCAGAATCTATCTATCTATCTATCTATCTATCTATCTATCTATCTATCTATCTTTATGTTGCAATATATCAACACAGACAATGAATGTATATTTATTTTTTGCCTAGTGACTTATGGGAAACAATAGGAAAAAGACTCAAATATAAAGAGTTCTATTTAGCACTCAATGGAATCCAAACCCACTCAATTCTATCTACATGAATTTGGTTGTCGTATTCAGTTCCATTTAATTTACATTTTAATTGGAAAAGGTGCACTGGAGAACAAAAAAGATGATAAGCCATCACAGAAGTTATTAATTCCAGGAGTAAGGAAGATAATGTTTGTATTTTCCAGAGAAGAGGCAATTAAAGTGAGATTATGATTGAAGGGGATAAGAGGAAAGGCATACAAAATAGAGGCACTAAAATGTTCAGTGGAATAGTAGCAGTGAGAGGGGGCATGTGATATTGTGATTAGTTATGATAAAACTTTCCAGAAATATAATGGTCTGTCGTATAATTTGTCCTAGATGATGGTAATAGTCACATTAATAAATGATGGCACAATAAAAACATTGTGACATTATACATACTGAGCAATATGTCATAAGCTCCAATCTGTAGATGCATAAAGAATAATAAATCTGAGGCATTACAATAGTAGTGATAGTAATAAAAATTATAATAACTATAATAGGAGATATAATAATTATTCATATCCTTTACAATTTATCAAACATCTACACTATATCATTTTATCACTTCAGCTTTGAGTTTCTACTTGTATTTAAAAAGCTTTGAATTATAAATAAACATTTGAAAGCATGCTACTTAGAGACATTTGGATTATTTTAAAATTTTATTGTTTGCAAGCATGGAATCCAAGTATCACGTTAAAGATTCTGTTTAATATCACAAATGAGTTATCTATGGAGGTGGAAGGAAAGTGTGTTATTCTGGCTTTATCAATTTCAAATGTTAGAAAATGAACTGTGTCTTTAAATTAAAAGGAAATGTATTGCCTCATAAGTCAGGGAAGTACAGAAATTGATTCTGGGGCTTGAACATGATATCAGAGCTGAGTTTCTCTTTTGTTTTTCCTCTCCTTCTCTTTCCTCTCAGAAAGGCTCTTGCCACTTGCTAAGCATATTGACGACCCAGAGCTGCTGCTTCTCCCATTTTTGCAAACCCATTGGAAAGAGGACATTTCTCCTAAAGTCCAAATACTAACATGATTGGTTGTGTTGGGTCATGTGCCCATATCTAAGTCTGGTATATAGAAACACTGCTTCATCAGCTAGCCTAGATCATTCTCCATTAGGTAACGGCAGCATTTGGTCATCAATAGCCCTACTAAGACCACATGGAGTCAGGGAAAAGTTCTTCAAATTTAGTGAATAAATGTGAACATGAAGGATGGTAAAACATGCAGCGGACACACACACACAAAGCGTCAACTATATTCTGCTATAGGAGAAAAGCTAATGTCTCTGAGGAATATATATATATATATCTGCTTAGAGGCTTAGCAATTTTGTGTTATTTACATCTAACAGATCTAGTAAGTTTCTGCCTTACTCTGCTTTGGTTTACAATATTACAGCTTTGCAATGATATAACAACTTTAGTTCACATATGCACGCACACATAAACACACCATATAAAATTTTTGCAGAATAAAAATGGTGTCAGATTTCTCAAGAGCAGCACTAACAGAGAAAAATTAAGCAGTGTTCTAACATTTCTGAGAGATAATTTCCAACCTATAAATCCATAACCAGCCAAACTAGCAATCAAATATGTGAGTGTGTGTGTGTGTCTGTGTGTGTGTTGTGTGTGTGTTTGTGTGTAAAAGAAGACATTCATAAAATAAATCATTTTAGGGAAACTACTAGAGGATGTGCTTCAGCAAAATGAAAATAAAAACAATGGAAGAACAAGAAATATCATCCAGGAAATAGAAGATTAACCCAGGAGAGAAACAAGGGAAATTTCTGAATATTGTGAAGAAAGAGCTGTAATAGAGGTCTACAAAGAGCAAGCAGTTGGAATTAGTCAGATAAAAACAGAAGTAGGACTCACAAGATATACATATAAAATATAAAATAAATTGATATATTATTGAATGTCTTTAAACACTGAAACATACTAGTTTTATTGAAAGGTTTTGGAATAAGAGTATGGAAAAAAGTATTGACTCCAGGAATAGTAAAAGGTTGCATAATAATGGAAATATAATTATTGTACACTCTGTGGCACAGATATAAATAATATTTGGGTCATTAAATGAAATCAACAAAATTAGATTTTACAAATGATGCTATAAAAATTCCATGGTTTGCAAAATATGTCCTAGACCACCAGTGTCAGGATCACCTGAGAAATTGTTGCAAATGCAAACTCTTGGGTTTCACTTTAGAAATACTGAGTCAGAAACTCTAAGAATGAGGGCCAGCAGTCTGTGTTTCATCAAACCCTCCAGATAATTCTGTGCATGGTGACACTTTACAACTGCTGCTCTCATTATACTAGAAGGGTCTGAATGGTCTTGCAGGAAAAGAGTGGGAAAGCTAAGGACTCATCTTCCGGAGTAGAATATTAATGGAAAACCAAATAATCAGAACAGCACTATAAGAATATTCTTAAGAACGGATATCAAACCCAAATGGAAAGGGTAAATTTACTAAAAGTCTACTTGTGGGGAATTAAGAAGTAGGAGTGGAAAGTAAAGGACAGGGAATTACTATTTTTCTTTATGACATTTTTAGTGTTGTTTGATGTTTTAAACTATGTAATGTGATTTCACAAAAACAAAAAAATTAATTGGTAAGTAATAAATAAAAAATTGACATAATCATTGATTTTTCAAGAAAAATAGAAGAGATCATAATATTTGCACAGGTGATTTATTTATTTATTTATTTATTTATTTATTTATTTTTCAATATCCTCTTGCATAATTAGCAAAATGTGCTTGTAGCCATAACTGGAATGACTGTTTGCATGATTTTCCTGGCCCTAGAGGCATTTGAGTTTGCTACTCATGTACATATTTTCTGAAAATAAGGTGTCATAGCTAGAGATTCAAAGATGATCTCAGAAGAATAGTGTTAAAGGTATTATCAAAGATGTTGGAGACAATGAAGTAGTGTGATCAATATTTAGGAGAAGGAACTACTAAGGGTGATAGGCAGTTTTTATGGAGAAGAATAAAAATTGGTGTCAAATATATGTATGACAATGGACTTTGGGAACTGGAGAAATGACAGCCCTGGAAATTGAAAGCAGAAGGTCAGGAAGATGACTCAACTTCTTAGAGCTTCCAGGTACAGGTATCATAAGAGCAAATGGACACTCTGACCTGTAGTGCAGAAATGATAAAAACCTGGGGCTATTGAGTTGTCAGCCATCTTCTCTATAGGCAGAGGTAGAACCATAGCTTCAGTCAATGGAGAAAGACGGGCAGAGCTTTCTTGAGGCTCTTGACATTACTGGCATAGTGGGTTCTTTGTTTTCTTATTCAGACTGTGACAGTTCAATAAATATTGTTGGTGATGATCTATTGCTTTCCTAGTGCTAGGGCTGTATAGTGTCTGATAATATAAAACTAACATGAAACAATGATTTATATGTCCATGATTGCTTGATGGATAACAAACCAGAATGTCTAAATATGTATGTAAATGAATTGATTAACTGGTCTCACTTTTCAAATGACCTCTGTTTTGCATTCAGCTTTCACATAGACTTTTTTGATTTATCAGAAGATTTAACTGTATAGTATTTGGGTTTACATAGAGTAGGTTGAATTTTAATGAAAATCATTTATCATCTTCAGGACTTAGCCAATACGTGTACAAGTCAAGCCTGTTACTCTTTTGCAGGCATTTCAGCATATTACAATGGGATTACATCAACTCTTAGTACAGGACATTGGATTTTGAACTTGGCATTTAGAAAATATCAGCAACTCAAAATGATTTTGTTTATAATGATAATGATGATCCAATCTTAAAAATAATGATTATTCTTAAGCTTTTGTAACTCAAGCTCCACAATAATAATGATAATAAAAATCATTTATTGAGCATCTACTATGCACCAGGTTCTATATTAGATTTTATATGTTTGCTTTAATTTTCTTTAAAACCCAACTAGATTTCTCTACTTTATAGATATGAAAATTGAAGTTAAAAGACTATGTGAGAGTCACTGTATGAAAATAATGTTCACATAGTTGTTATGACAGGAGCATAAAACTTTAACTTAAGTTTTCTCCCTAAAAAGTTATTATGTTTTTCCACACTGAAGAAAAACTATCAGTTAATGTTCTTTGTTGATCCCTCTTTTGTTTCAGAGTCTTTGGCTATTCCTTTTAGGAAGAGCCCTGAACTCTCTTCCCTTCCCTCTCTACACATTTCAGACTCAATGACAGTTTCCTTGCAATATCTCCAAATATTTTCCCACTTGAGTGCTCTCCTTCATCCTTTCTACCCGTCCATACTTTACACATCTTTTGAAGCTCTGATTCTATTTTTATGACTGCAACAAAGCCTATTTCTCCTTTAGGGAAAGAAGGTGGTAGAATGAAAAGAATAGATTATGTAGAGTATGGAGCAGGGGTCCATGTAGTAAGCCAAATAATGACCGTCTAAAGATGTTCATGTCGTAAACCATGGAAACTGTGAATATTTTAGATTATATAGCAAACCTTCATTTCAAAGGTTTCAGATGAAATTAAGGTCAGTTAGTCAGCTGACTTTAGGATAAGGAAATTATACTGAATTATCTAGATGGACTCAATATCATCACAAGGGTCCTTAAATATAGGACAAGAAAGAAGAGACAGTGTCAGAGTGATGCATCATGAGAAAGACTGGACCAGCCATAGCTGCTTTTGAAGATGGATGAAGGCCACCAGCCAAGGAACAAAAGTGGCTTCTAGAAGCTGAAAAAGGCAAGGAAACTGCTCTCCCCTAGAGCCTCCATCAAAGAATGTGTCCCAGCTAACACCTTGGTGTTAGTCCGGAAGAGCCATTTGTGACATTGGACCTCCAGCACTATCAACTTTCTATAAAGTGATAAATTTGCATTGTTTGAAGCCACCACATTTGTGGTAATTTATAACAGAAGCAATAGGAAACCAACGCAGCCAGCAAGTTTCTTCTGTAAAGGGCCAGATAGAAAATATTTGAGGTTTTGCAGACCATATAGTCTTTGTTACAACTACTCAACTCTGCCATTGGAGTGTGGGAGCAGTCACAGATAATGGCCATATCTGTGTTCCAATAAAACTTTATCAATAAAAAAAAAAGTAGCAGGCTAGATTTGGCTTGTGGGCCACGGTTTGCTAGGTGCCAGTGAACTTTGCCTGTGAACTAGCACTTCCAAAACCTCGACTCCTTGGACAAGTTATTTTAACATCTTTAAGCTTTAGTTTGTTATGTGAACAACGGAGTCACTTATACTGAGGTGTGTCAGAGATGAAAAGCTGTTTCCGAAACTTGATGGAAGTTGGTTCTAATGGGGTAGATTCAGACGATGCATGGCTTTCAGATAAAGAAAGATAGCATTATTTATTACAAGGTTACAAAACAGGGTGCTCTTTAGTTTAGGGAAAGGATAGTAAAATAATTTTCCCTTTAGTTGTTTAAATTTGGAAGTACTAGTAATAACAGCTTCTATCTATTGAACATCTATATAGAGTGCATTATAGTTATCACTCTGCAAAAAAGTTCATAGCGTTCCCAAGTTATAGGAAAGAAAACTGAGACCCTATGCAGTTTATTTTTTTTAAGTTTGAGGGAGCAAAACTAGTAAATATTGGACCTCAGCTTTCTATCTTGAAAAGTCTGCAACCATGTATTTATACTATATTGTCAGGGTAAATATTGGGAACTCGTGTTTTCTCAATCTCTTGCATCCCGAAATCTAGATCTATTGTGGGTCATGTCAAACCTAGTTAGAAATACTTAGGCATAGCTGATACCTATGATACAATTTTTCTTTTTGTTGTTTGACAAGATTCAATAATAGATAACCTATATGATTAAAAATATGGGCTTTTTAAAAAATGCACATTTGAATCCATTTGCGAGACACCGTTGAAGGGTAGGTTCCAGGGGTCTACAATGCTCTCTTTTTTATTTTGTATTGAAAGTGCCCTACCACCATTTCTGCAGGTCAATGTGAAATGCCTCCAACTGTTCTAAATACAGAAAAGAATAAATTGCATTTTCAGTGCCATGGAAATAATTATATTTTCAAGGTCACAATCAATCATCATAAACTCAGTACCTTCCTCTTGGGAGAAAAATGATTCAAATCCCTGTTGTATCCCTTTTGTCATTTTGAAAATAATGTGCCCACTGATACAGCTAGTTATAAAACAGTCATCGTACTCTTTTGAGTCCCTATTTCAATTTTTGTTCCACAAAATAATAGCAAAGATGGTAATAATACTAATGTGCATAATCATTATTTTTATGGTACTTCATTATTTCAAAAGTATCTTTATATTCAGTGTATTGTTTAGTTCTGATAATAGTCCTCTGAGTCGAGACAATGATGATAATTATTTCTATATTACAGACACAGATGGCCAGGGAAGGTTAGACATTTTCAAGGTCATGCAGTGAGTAGGTAGAAGAGCTAGGAGTCAAACCCAGAGCTCTTATGGAAGGAAAATCCAGATAGCCTTTATGTCTATATTTAGAAATTATAAAAACAAAGCAAGCCCTTTCTTCTCAGTTGTCTGTGAACAGGGCTGACCACATACAACAGTTAATTTGATTGATTCTGATTTCAGCGCTCCTAGCTTCTGGATTGATCTGCCCGCCTTCAAGTACTCCTGCCCTTTGATGCAAATGCTGGATGTACCTTCTGTTTTTGCTACAGCAAAACTCTACAGGGTGAACTTCTCATTTAATTTCCAAAGAGGCACTGGCCTCTGCCTCCAGCTCTGTCGGTCCCCATTTCTCTTAACATAAGCTGTTTCTTCTCACCGATTCTGGTTGTTATTTCACTATTTCCTCAGGCTTCCCTTTTCCCTTTGAGTCCATTTGATTCTATAATAGTGGCCAAAACCATCTCATTGATGTCCTAGTTGAACTTTGGAGAAAACACTTCCCTGATCTGAGAAAGACTGGAATGAGGAGGGGCGGAGCAAGAAAGAGTGAGAAAAGGGGATCATTAAAAATGTGGCAAATGGACAAATGGTATGGGTTTGATTTCTTGTAATGGAGGAGAAAAAAACCCAAAAAAATCTTAGAAAGGCTGACATAATCCAGCAAAACAAAAGCACCTTGGTCGTTGGGAACACCAGGACCAGAGAGGCCTCTGGTAGGTTGCAAATGTCCTGATTTGTAGGGTCCATTGGCCCAAGCTGACTTAGGACAGAAAGATGTTTCCTTTGTGGAGGAATATGAAATACATGCATTAGTAGTAACTATGATCAGCAGGGTTTCTCTGGGTCAGCTTGTGCTACCTGGCCCACCAATCACTCGGTGAGCCGTCTGCAAATCAGAAAGCACTGTAGGGAAGTCAGTACGTTAAAGCTCTTTTAGACAGAAGGCACTTTGCTCAAACTAACAACAAACTCAGATACAGAGTTTTTCCTAATTTAACAAAAAATGTAAATGAGATGTTTGCTTAAGGTATAACTAAATCCAAGTGCTCAAAAAAGGTTGTCAGGAGTCTGTAAGCCTCCATCCTTCAGGTCTGCATTGCCCCGTGTTGGCTTCATTCTCAGGAAAGAAAACCCATCTTGCTGAGCACTCAAGGCTCACATTCCACTCCACCTAGCAAGGACCCAGGACCCCCCAATACAGAGCTGCTATAGCATTTGGAGAATGTAGTGTGGTTTGGAGAACGTGGTGTGGAAGCCCACCTCCAAAGACCAGCAGGAACACACCTCCAGTCAAAAGAATGTTTAGGTTATTTAGCTTGCTGCAGAAAAAAACAACATTTACCCAGGGGAATCAGGGTCGGGAGAGAGAATCGGGAATAGCTTGTTACAGGATTTGGGCTTGTGTTAGAGGGTTCTAAGCAGAGTTTAAGGAAGCAGAGTTTAGATGTGATCAAAAAGTGAAGGCGATTGAATGACCGTGTATCATAATAAATTTAATCTAGGCAGCAGGTGGAACAAGTTGAGTTAGAATCACCATACTAAAAGAGCACAAATCATGCAAAGAAAGGCAGTATGTATCAGGGGACGAGGATGCTTAGTAATTTCTGTGGTCACAAGGAGCCTTGACTGTATCTTACCCAAATATGGTCAGGGTGGCTACATGCATTTCCCTTGTTTGAGCATTTTGTTCCATAGGGAATGTTGCACTCCGGTGTTAACAGGTCTGTTTTCTACTTTCTCGGTGGTTCAGATTGGAATAACTACATGAGGTCTACTCCAGCCTGATATTTTGTGGAATTATAGCTGTTCAATTTGTTGTAAATTCCAGGAAAGATTTCAAGAGGCTTGCCTCACGCTGCCATTTCTATGACGTAATCCCATTCCTGCCCAATCTTAAATCCTATTCTCTTTCCCCTCTCTGACTGGAGGGAACAATTTTACCATTGTAGTGTGACAAGGACATACAGGAGTGCCCCCTTATCCAAGGTTTCACTTCTCATGGTTTCAGTTACCATGTGGTCAACCACGGTCTGAAAATATTAAATGGAAAATTCCACAGATAAACAATTCATAAGTTTTAAATTGCATGCTATCCTGAATAGCATGGAATGTCACACAGCATCCCAGTGCTTGTGTTCAAGTCACCCTTATTTTACTTAATCATGGCCCCAAAGCACAAGAACAGTGATGTTGGCAATTTGGATATGGCAAAGAGAAGCCATAAAATGATTTCTTTTAGTGGAAAGGTGAAAGTTCTAGACTTAATAAAGAGAGAAAAAAAGTGTATGCTGAGGTTGCTAAAATCTTCAGTAAGAACGAATCTTTGATCTGTGAAGGTTAGAAGAAGGAAAAGGAAACTCATGCTAGTTGGCTTAGAGGTAGAGAGTGAGAGATCACACATAACTTTTATTATAGCATATTGTTATAACTGTTCTTTTTTATTACTAATTATTGTTGTTAAAATCTTACTGTGTCTAATTTATAACTTAAACTTTATCATACATATATAGAGTATAAGAGGTCAGACAATTAAATTTGCAAACTCATCCTAGAAAAAGTGTACATACCTCATTGCTGAATATCACTACGGTCACCTTCAAAGTACTCCCCTTGGGAAGCTATGCACTGAAACCAGTGCTTAGTCCACTCTTCAAGGCAATTTTGGAACTGTTTTTCTGGAATGGCCATCAGAGCTGTAGTCATATTAACCTTGATGTCCTGAATGTCAACAAAATGTCTTCCTTTCAATATTTCCTTTATCTTTGAGTAAAGAAAGAAGTCTTTGGGGGCCAGATCAGGTGAGTAGGGAGGGTGTTCCATTACAGTTATTTGTTTACTGGCTAAAAACTCCCTCACAGACAGTGCCATGTGAGCTGGTGCATTGTGGTGATGTAAGAGCCATGAATTATTGGTGAAAAGTTCAGGTTGTCTAACTTTTTCATGCAGCCTTTTCAGCAATTCCAAATAGTAAACTTGGTTAATTGTTTGTCCACTTGGTACAAATTCTTAATGAATAATCCCTTTGATATCAATAAAGGTTAGCAACATCATTGCAACATATTCGCGAACCTAATTGGCAGACCTTCATTCAGTACTATCCATAGTTTCAGACCTCCACTGGGGGTCTTGAAACATATCTCTCATAAAATAGGGGCACTACTGTATCCACCAGTACTAGAGGGAATGGAATAAGATGAAATAAGCCTACATAAATCATTACCCTTAATATGACACTAAGCCCAAAGTATGCCTCAGGAAAAAAGCAGAGGGATGGTATGTCACTTCTTTCCATAAAGAAGTGAATCTAGTCTTCTCACTGATTTCTGACCACAAAAGAGGAGAGTGAAAAAATCTCACTACTCTACTGCCTTTAAGGCACAAGGTTCCCAGCCCACGTGTCAATGTGTTCCAGCAATAGAGTGATCAACCAGTTCAGTAACATCACTTCTATGGAAGGAGTTGGTAAGAGAGATCCATCTTAAGAATGGGGAATAACATCTTTTAATGATGCCTGAAGATGGAAGAGTCAGCATGTTAAAGGACATAGGCTTTGGTGCCAGAATCAATTTCTAATCCCATCATTAACTTTCATGTCATATTAGACAAGTCACTAAGACTCACTTCTGAAAATCTATTCAATAAGGTTACTATAAGAATTAAATGAAGTAATATGTACTTCTTTTTCTCACAGTCCCTGGCAAACATTGAGCCCACAGTAAATAGTGGTCACTCACAGAGTTATAGAAGAGATCCATGATATCATGATTCTCTAGAAAAACCAATGCTGGAATAAAAGGAGAGATTCCTTGATAGTGATGACCTATTTGATCAAAAGGTCATTCTGCCTGAGAAGCTAGTCAGTTTCTCAGGGTATGCCTGACTTGTAAAAATTAGAGCTTCACAGATAGAATTAACTGCCTACCATACTAGTAGTAAGGTTGAAGTGATTAATTCATGTGTTCTTCCATTCTTTCACTTAACATGCACATGCATGTTTTGAAAGCCTTCTATCTCTCAGACAGTGTAAAGGGAACTGGGAATTAAAGATGAAAAGATGGTCCTTGTCTTGATGAAACTCTCAGACATTATTGAAATTGACATTTCATAATGATAATATAAAACCTAAGTTTCTATTATTAATGCAAACTGCAAATGTTTTAGGAAGTGTCTGATGTTGCCTGTGGTACAGTCAGAGGGTGTGGTACAATGATAAAAATAACTGGAAAAGAGTACTGGACAAGGATGCTGAACTTCTGTTCCTCCATATTCTAAATAAGAAAATTAGGGGCTGGCCGAGTGGCACGCTAGTTAAGAGTTGGCTTGGGACGCCAACTCTGAGCAACAGGGCCCCAGTTCGGATCCTACATTAGGATAAGTGACACTGTGCCCTCTACAGCTAAGATGGTGAACAACAACTTGAACAACAGCTGGAACTGGGCTGCCGTGAGTCGCCAGCGATGGCGTAGGCTGCAGTGGAGCTGCAGTGGGCTGCCATAAGCTACCGTGAGTGGCCAGCAGCTGGCGTGAGCAGCTGGCAGCCAGAGTGAGCTGCCAAGAGCTGCCATGAGCGGCCATCCAGGGCCCAGCGACCGATCTGCCTCATCTGGGAAGAACACAATGATAATACCAACATGGGCCAGTGAAGCGATGTCCTCCACAACTAGACTGAAGAACAAAAGGACAGCAACTTGTCTGTTCCCCTCCCCCAATTCCCCAATAAAATCTTTTAAAAAAATGAAAGAAAGAATAAAAGAAAGAAAAAAAGAAAATTAGCAAAGATGGATGAAGAAGTGTTTTCTGTATATAAGACCAGATGCTGTACTATCTATATTATGAACAAAGCTCAGAGAAATGTTTTGCTAACAATTTTAAGAAGAGAAAGGCCCATTATTACTGCATTGAGGTATATTTGGGTCTTGCCTAGGAACAAGTGATTGCATTAATGGGCCTCTGGGTCACCCTGAAGTCCTGAGGAACACTGGTTATCGGAAATTCATTTTGCCATAAGTCTCAAAACAAATCATCTTCAGGGGTCAGTGATTCTGAGTTTACTCAGACATTTCATCAGAATACTCTTGCTCTTTGTTTTTCCAAAGTTTTTACTTGCTTCCCTAATCAAAAGATAACACCTTGAAAGCTCAAATACAATGATGCCTTGTGAAATAGTCTTTTTTTACTTTTAGTAACCTCTGGCAGGGAGCCAGTAATGCAGCTTGTAGTCTAGTAACAATGCCGCAAACTCACAGTGAGAGGCCCAAGTCCATCCTCTCTGTACTATGAACTTGTAGAATGGGTTTTGTCAAGTCACCTCTCTGGCCTACGTTTTCTAATAAAATAAAGGAAGAAGATGAATCAGTATTATTTTCTCATAAGAAAATTGTGAAAGCTGATAGGTTTGGATTTTCTCTATATACAAGTCACTTTCATTAGTTAGAAAAAGACATTTAATTTTAATGATCTAAAGGCCAGGTATTTTCGTACATAGCATTATCAACAATTCATCTGGATAAAGGATATTTGCAAGCTTTTAGCTACACATGGTTGTTGGTAAATTGAAATCAATACAGAATTTAAACGTTATTGATTTTATTTCAGATTTAAGGGCCATGTGTACATAAAATATATTGAAACTGAGCTGAAATCATACAATCTTATATGATTTAAAAACCTTCAGAATGGAGCTGATTTAGAGAGCAAAAAATACATCAATTTTGTATATCAAATCTGTCTCATGTCAAATAAATATTTACTTCTTAAATTATCAAAATAATATTAACAATAGCTACCATTTACCAAGTGCCTTCATTACAGCAGAAGCTGTGCCCATATTATCTTTCATTCTTACAATAACCTTACACTATAGGTATGGTTTTATTAGTTCCTTTGTATAGATAGTATCAGGTGCCTGTCAATGGTGGATTCAGGTTTCGATACCAGCTATAGCAGATCTAAAAGTTTCTGCTATGGTCATGATAACATAATTCCGCTCCATAATTTGCTGAAGAGGTGGAAAAAGATAAGAAGTATGGTGGTTTGTCTTGAAAGATCTTCCTCCTCCCCACTGATGAACCAAGTGTCCCGTATCAATGCATCTTCTTGTCAGTCCTGTTTTCTTGAATCTGAGCTGACTCTTATTAGCCTGTGACTAAGAGAATGAAGCACAAGTGTGGCTGAGTGACTTCCGAGGCTAGCTGAGGAGAAGCCAGGCAGCTTCTGCAGAATGTCCCCTCCCAGGGATGCCCCCGAGCCTGACTACTGCCCTTCTAGCTGGCCAGGCTGGCCCCTCACAGGTCCAGTGCCACGTTTCTACTGAGATAATGGTGACTTAGACTGATGCAGGTGCTTGAGAGAACACAAGCATATGGAAGAGCCCTGGGCTGCAGTTTTCTTGGTTCCTTCCTTTATCCACTTGAGATGTGCGTGATGCCCTGTGCCAGGTCCTGGTGGTACAGGGATGAATGAGACCAGGTTCCCAACCACAAGATGCTCATTGAACAGAGGGAGACACAGACCCATGGCAAACAATTGATGATCAAGGTGGGAAAGATTCTAAGAACAACTTTTCCGGTAGAAAGTGCAGGAGGTGTGGAAACTCCTGGCTGAGAGAGTTTGTGGCCCTTGAGGGAACATGTGCCCATACGTGGAGCTTCGTGTGAGAAAAGAGGAAGTAATAACAGATGCGGCCAGGAGGCAGGTGGAAGTAACACTAGGGAGGGCCTTCCATGCAAAAGGAGAAGAAAAAAGAAAAGGCAACAATAAGATAAAGGAACACAACACGTCTAAGTTTGATAAAGAAAATTCTGATAAAGTCCAGAAACTTTCTGTGTTAAAAAGTCCACACTTTTCTCAACCCGAAGATACTAAGGGTAATTTCCTTTAAGACCGAAAACTGTTAACCATTTTTATTTTCCTTTGGTTCTAGTAAGGAAACAGAGGAAAGTATTAAATTAAATCATGTTTTAAAAATTATTTACAGCCCAATATACAAAACACTGTGACAGGAGATTAAAAAAAATCAACATAATCCCTACACTCATGGAGCTTAAAAATCAAAATAAAAGAAATACTATGAAGCAGTGGAGGAATTGGGGAAAACTGTACAGGTTAAGAGAATTTCCTTATTTGATAGCCTCTAAAATAATATTAACTAGAATTTGTTTAGAGCTTAGCAGTTCTTTAAGCTGCTTACGCTATTAACTTGTTTAATTTTCACGATACAGGTTTGATAGAGGTACTATTATATAATGTGTATCTGTGCCGATTTTAAAGAACTGAAGTGTAAGGAAGCTCGGGAACTTGCTCAGTGTTTAGCCATCTGCTGGGACCCGAAATTCCAGCCAGGCAACGTGATTCTTACATTTTCTCTTCATCGCTGCATTGTAGAACGTGGTGCTGCTTGCAGTTGCGGTTTTCAAATGACAACATTCCCCTTGCAGGTTCCTCCAGTGCCCTGTCGGACATGATATGGGCTTCGTGTGGTGCTTGGCCATCCTAATTTAAACAAGCATGCCACGTGACTGTAAAGGAGGCTGTCCCTGGACTACACCTGAAGAAACGCTCCTCTGCAACGCACATCGGCCACTGGCGGGAGCGCAAGGCTATTGTGATGAGTTTTAGGGACACTTATTGGCATTAGAGAGAGAAGCATATGTCTAGATATGAGCGCTGGAACTAAGGTCCTCCATAGCTCCCTGGCCTCCTCCCAGCTCCCACAAGGCCCTTATTTATATGTGTATATACCTATATAAACTTTCAGGAGGCAGGGGATTGAATAAAAACTTGGCCCGCCACCTCAGGAAGGAAGTTCCTCATTCCTTCTCTATGTCAATTATAAAGAGGAAAATGCAGCCAATTCCTGCCTATCCCAGCCTGCTTGTTAAAATCTTCTAAATTAACCTCGCTCTATTAAAACGCGAGTTTTATTTTCCTAATCATATATTTCCAACTCCAAGACTAGCTATTTTAAAAGCACAGTCAAGACATCTATTCTTTGCAGTATTCTGTTAAAAATAATTCATCAACACGGGTTACAAACAGAAAATGATGAAGCTAGATTGTTGCAGAAATTTTGACACAAAGCAACTCCCCGCATGCAAGCTTTCAATAAGCACATCGCAAATGAGTGTATATTAGATAGGGTGACACTTTGACACCTGTAGTAACTATTTCCGTATTAGCACCTTTCTTTTGATCACACCAGTCTGCAGACCATGTCATTTACAATGGGGCAACAAATAGCAAATGCCGCCATGTAATACACTCTTGGAAAGTGGTGGTGGTGCATACAGACCAGTTCTCTAGGCAAAATATTGTATTAATTTTCCATACGGCAGAGGATGTGAATGTTACTCCTATATGATAGTGTGGTTTCGTCTCTGGATCCCATCTATAGAAACTGATACCCAAAGGTGAGCAGTGGCTTTGGGTGAAGTGGGTAGAAAGTTTAGAAGGTACTTACAGAAGGTTGTTAAAAATAATATGGTTATATGCATAGTCTTCCAAGAAAGTCTGAGTTAGGTTCTATTGCAGTGGACTTGTCTCTTTCTCTCCTTTACTTCTCCCTCTCTCTCTCTCCCCACTACCCCCTCCCTGGCACACATGCATATAAGCACACTCTGACACTCTTTGTTGTTTTGTTTTGTTTTTTTCCCAGAGCTCACCCTGGATATATTAATTTTCACACCGTTTTATCACTAAGAAATAAGAAGAGAAACTACTGTTGACTGTGTATTGTGTACAGAAATTTGAACAAAACTTAACATTTAGATTACAAGGCAACTTTATAGTCGGTCATACAATCTTTTCCTATAGGGGAGTTAGGTAACCTTGCCAAGTGTATTCATTCATTTATTTATTTATTCATTCCACATAATTAATTAAGCACCTCCTATGTGCTGCTAGGCCCTAAGCTGGGCTGCATCATCTGTTAAGTGATGAATTTGGGATTTGCACACAGTTTTGTTTGACCCCCAAGTTCCAAAGTTTTAAGATGAGAACACTGATGTAAAAAAAATCTCTTCGTACCAGTTATTATCTATTTTCCTTTACAATATTTCTCTGTCTTAAACACAAGCATTCAGTTTTGTTTCAAATTTCCAGTCTTTTTCAAGAAATTGAGATTTTTAAAAGAGCAAATCACAGAAAAACAAACACAGTTAAACAGAATAGGAAATTCACTGCCACTTGTAACTGAAAAGTCAAGCGAATATATCTTCCTTTGGGAATGGGCGTATCTAGGTGCGCAAACTATGTCATTATTCATCACTCTAGAACATCACCACTCACTCACATTCTCTCTTTCTTTTTCTCCTATCCTTCCTTCCTCTCTTTATCTCAGTTCTGCTTTCCTGTGGGTTGGAGTTCTCAGATTTCTTATTGTAAATCCCAGACACTCCTTCAAATTACCTTCAAATGTAGAAGTAGAGTTTCTATCTTAATAGTGCTAACAAAATCATGAAATTGAACTGTATTTGGCCAATTTAGGTCATATATATATATATATATATATATATATATATATATATATTCATATATATGGTCGTCAGGAAAGTCATAACATATTTTTCTGTTTTTAATGCAAAAATGAGTCATGACTTTCCCAACCATGTGTGTGTGTGTGTGTGTGTGTGTGTGTGTGTGTGTGTGTGTGTGTATTCCTTTTGAAACCAACAAAACCTCCATGGAATTTTGTTTTTAATCAGCTAGGCTTTTTTTTTTTACCAGCTAGTGGGTCACTAGCATTTCCTTGGAAGTGGGAAATGGAAGCCCACCTGAAATATACTGTTTAACAAATATGCAACAATATGTATTAAGCTCCTATCATAGGCCAGACATACATCACCTGTCAGGGGTACACCAGTGTCTGCAATTATGATATTTCTCTCATAATGAACAAAGAACAGGATATCAACAAACTGTCAAAATAAGTTTAGATGCTATGACCTGAAGAAAGGGCAATAGATGCTGTTCAAATAAACACACACACACACACACACACACACACACACCAATGGCCACTACAGACATGGAGATGCATTGTCATTGAGCAGTATAATGTTGCAGCCAGCAGAAATTTTATACACTCAGTTCAACCCATATTATACATGGCATAACTGCGACTCAGAGAGGGCAAGTGATTCAATACGTAATCGAGGACACTGAGGTTGGAACCCTGGTAACACACTAACCCTGTGTTTCTCATTCTTAATAAAATATTTTGCTTTCCTTTAGTTTCCTCAGTCAGGCCTTTAGCATCTGACATCTATTTGCTCATGTACATAGGAAAGGATGTTGTAACTTAGTGTAGGGAAGACATTGGGCTGGGGTCAAATTTTTCCCCTTTCTTGAAAACAAGGCAAATTTCAGGCTTTTCTTGCCTGAAATACTGTTAAGAATTTCTAAGCACCCATTTCTCAAAAAAATAATCCTTTGGAAAGATTATGTAGATTCTACTACTCTCTGAAATTTATAGCGATTTGAATAGGTCTTGAGCTAAAAAAAAAAAATCCCTGTTCTGTTTTCACTCAAGACCAAAATCCAGTGAAATCCCCCTTTGCAATGCCTCTCTTCCTGAAGTCTCCTCTACCAGGCTCATTTTTAAGGAACAGAATTCCAAACACAGCACTCTTATTATCCCAACCACTAATCCTTCCTATTTCTCATGTACTTCCTGCTTAATGATGGTTTGCAGGATAAAACTGCACAGGGAAACTATTCCAAATTGTTAACTCTCATTTTTTTTCCAGGGAACTCTCCCTATATATTTTAATGATAAGAGCTACTTCCTCTATCCACGTTTATTGTAGGACCCCATTATTTTCTGTATCTCGAACCTTCATTATTCTAACCTGCATTTGAATTTCCATGATAGGTTCTCGTGACCGCAAAGGCTTGCTAAATTCATAGATAGACACAAAGTCTCAGGCTGGGAAAATGTCCAGATCCTGTCCCTTCTGCCTCAACACCTTCCAGGGAAAAACTATCTTGTGAGAGAGTTGAGTTTATTGGAGTGATGGCAAAAACATGCAGCAGGGTCTCCAAGGATGTCTGTTACTCCTTTTACCAGAAGCCTTGGCATCCTCTATGGCCAACCTCAAAGGTGTCATGAGATGGACAAGGTGCCGGCTCCTTAGTATGCTTTTGGATCTCGCCTTCATGTACCCACCAATTACTACTTCTCTCCTTCCCTCAAAGTTCATATTCTAGTGGTATACATCTGCTGGTGTTTCCCTACATACACTAAAGTTTTCCTATGCCTTCAGGTTTTTCCATGTGCTGAATCTGTTGTCTATTACTTCCTGTCTGATTTGTCTAGCTAGTGTTCTGTTTTTTATTATTAAAAAAGTCAAGTTACATATCAAAAGTCTTCCTTGATAATACCTCATCTTCAGATATACAGGGTGATTAAAAATAATGTAATACCTTAAAAATGTGTTATTAATTACATTAAAAATTATACATTAAAATATATTACTCTGTTTTATATAAAAACAACTGTAAAATAAAGTAGAAGATGATTTATATCTCAAAAAAAACCTCAGCTTCTGATGGCTTTCAGGTTATTTATGCCAAATCTTGCAATAGATGACAAACTTAACATTTGTTTAAAAATCTCTCAACCACCCAGTCGACTCTATGAAGTCAGTATGAACTTTTTACCAAAGACAGACAACAATGGTATAAAGAGTGAAAATTGTGGACAAATGTCCCTCACTACCATAAAATCAAGAAAAAATCAATTAAATATTATCAAACAAAATTCAATAGTATAAAGATTTTTTTATAATCATAAAAGATAACTTATCATAAATAAGTTAGATTTAACCTGGGAATATAAGAGTGGTTTAACATATGAAATTTATCTTTCCACCCATCAATTTTACACATTAAAAGAGAAAATAATTTTATAAAATTCAACATCTATTTACAATACAATATCTTATCAAACTAGGATTAGAATGGATATCCCTTAATCTTGTTAAGGGTATATGCACGTCACCCAACCCCCACCCCCACGTATAGGAAATATCATTCTTAATGGTAAAAAGTTTAGAAGCCTCCCTCTACCAGCAACAGAAGTAAGACAAGTATGTCACTACCATATTGCACCTGCCTAACATTATCTTCAAGACATTAGTCATTATAGTAAGATAGATGATAGATAGATAGATTAGATAGATTAGATTGATAGATAAGAAAACAAAGCATTTGTTATTTATAGATAATATAAATGTTCACACTTTTAAAAAAATTTTAATGTGTAAGTAAACCAAAATAGACAGCAACATAATAAAAAGACAATAATATTTGCAACAGCAAAAAAAATTAAAGTACCTAGAAATAAAATATTCACAATATTTTATGGGTTAATATATAACTATAATGACTACCATAAATGAAAATCAAAATAAATGAAAAGGTATACCAGATGCATGGATAAGAAGGTTCAATATCATAATTGTATTATTTCTCTCCAAATTGATCTAGAGGTTCAATGCAATTCTGGTGAAAACATCATTGTTCCTTCTTTTCTTTGGGAGTTTAACAATCTAATAGTTAAATATATGTGAAAGAGATAAGAGCCAAGAAAAGCTAAAAGAAATAGAACAATATACATGAACATACTCTGCCAGATACAAAGATGTACTATAAAGTTACATAAGAATGTGTGGTATTTGTAAGAGATGACAAGCTGACCAATGGAGAAAAAAACAAAAAAACAAAAACAGAGACTGCAGAAACAAATCACTCACATATTGAAACATGTTACATGAAAGATGATACTGAATATCAGGGAGAAAAAGCAAATATAGATAGATCCCTACTATATATGATAGATGCAAATGGGTACAGATTTAAATGAGAAAGAAACACTTCAAAACTGTTAAAAAATATAGAAGGCTGTCTTTGTAAATAGGTTTTTCATAAAAAGAATGAAACCTGTTCAGCATAAAAGTAAAGATTAATAAATTCAATTATACTCACATTAAGAACATCTGCTCATCAAAGGATGACATTAAGAAATCTGTAATGCATGTAACTGCATAGATTTCTCCCTGGAGTCTATAAAGAATTCCTAAAAAACAAACAGACAAAAAAAATCAATGAGAAAAAGCCATACGACCCAGTTGAAAAGTTTGCCAGACAAGAACAACTATTTCACAGTTAGGAACACGATAGGCAAAAAAATAAATACAATAATGATAAATTAGTCTCCAACTTCAATCACAGAAAGACAAAGACCATGATGAAATACTGCTTTATACTTTCTGGATCGACTGGCAAAATTTAAGAAATATGACCCTATGAAAGTGTTGCTGAAGCTTTAAAGAAAGAATAACTCTCATCTGGTGCTAACAGAAGTGTAAAGTGGTACAACCACTTTGAAAAACAATCTAGAATATGTCATAACATCAATCACACATAATCTGGCAGTTCCATTCAGGTATACAGTTAAAATCAGCCCTACAGAAACACCTGCTGTGGGACAAGGTCACATGTCAAGGACTGCCCCAGAAGTGTTCGTAACGGTAGATTACTTAAGCTAGAAAATGGGTTCTGGGGTTTCTGTTCTATGGCTTCGTATCTTGACTTCTGCTTATATCACATATTTCCTATTAAACTATCAAAGACTGCATAATTTAAAACATTACAATGTAAAAAATTCATGACATACAAAGGGCATAAATAATATTCTAAGAGAATTCAGAAGAGAGCATCATTATTTTGAGATTACTTTATGATTGTGAGTGCAGGGCAATTCTTGTGTGTGGGAGCATTTTAACAGGCCCTGAAGGATGTATTATTCATTATTTATACCTTGCCCTGTTTTTCAAAGGATTTAAAAATTGCTGATAAAAATGTTATGACACAAAATTTAAAAATAACAAGGTGCAGATACCAGGGCTTAGGGAAAAATAATGAGTGAAAAAGAAAAAGGAAGCAGGAAAGGCATAACATTAGCAAATTATAATTCATAGTATTTGGTTAATTTTAGTTTAGGAGGTGGGATGTCAATTTGCCTCGAGCCAAATGAAGACAAAAACACTGTCAGTTATTATATCAAGAGTTAATAAGCCCATTACTGGGAAGGACAGGGATTTTTTGTTTGTTGCTTATCGGCTTGTGTTTTGTTTTTCCCTGACCCTATTTTCTTCAAAGGAGATGCTGTGAACCATGGCAATAAAGGCCATTCTGAGCAAAAGGAACAGAAATAAGGCACCAATGTAAAAATAGGCAAGCAAATAAATCAATAAACAGAAGAGGTAAGCAGGAATCCAAGAGGAATTCTACCTGACTTTGCTAGAGATGCTTGGTGATGACTAATGGGGTTCCAAGAACAGACAGGGACCAGACAAACTGAGAGTAACCGGAAGTGGTGGGCAGAGTGTGTTCACTGGACCAAAAGCATCTCCAGGGAACTTGCAAGAAATGAAAAACCTTGACCACATTCCAGACCTACTAAATCGGAAATCCCACGGAAGAGACCCAGAAATCTGTGTTTTACACTCCCCGAGGCAGTTCAGGCATATGTTAATGATCTAGAGCCCCACAGCTAAGGAGTCTAGAACATAAACCATATGTAATAAAGGATCACTGGAAGTATCGATGTCCATTTCTTTTTTTCTTTTTTTTTTTTTTTTTTTAGCTGAGCCATCCTGCTACCTGTTGGCAGCTCAGTGGCTGCTCAGCTCGGGCTGGACTCGAACCGCTGTTGCTCAGAGCTCAAACTCTTGAGCAAGCTCTTATCGATGTCCATTTCTAAACCCCCTTTTGGGTTTAGAGTGCTCCTCTATCAGAGTTCAGGGTAATTTCCTGCTTCTGTCAGTTGGAAGTGGAATTATGAGCCAAAGTATATAGTCTTGGCTTCTAGCGCATTTCAACCTGGAAAGACAATTCTAAAGCAGGAGTTCTCAAGCGCATCAGTTTTGACATTTGGGACTGGGTGACTCTTTGCTTTGGGGTGGGATCAGCCTTCCAGTATATTTTAGGGTGTTTAACAGCATCCCTGTAGAATATTTAACAGCACCCCTGGCCTCTCTACCCACCAATTGCCAATAGCATTACTTCCCTAATGTAAGACAACCAAAAATACCTCCAGACATTGCTAAATGTTTTCTGGGGGACAAAACTGACCCCAGCTGAGAACAACTGTACTAAAATATTTCCAAACTAAAATTTATAGTCTGGGTATCATTCAAACCCTGGGATTATTCTCACCTACCGACTAGGTGCTACCAGCACTGTATCAAGGTTTAGGTTGGATAGGGGATTTTTCTTAAGGACTGCAAATGCCAACTTGGAGTACATGTTATAATGGGATATACACTGAAAACACAACCAAATAATGGAAAAGAACCAGGACCAAGATACTTCTGTAAGCATTTTTGGGCTAAGTACCCCTCAATTGTTTAATATCAGTGCTTCACAATGGAATTGTTATTAAGATTTAGGGCAAACAATATCTTCCTTACAGAGACTGCCCCAAGCATGATACAATGTTTATCTCTACCTACTGGCCACAATGCTAGCAGTCTCTCTACCACCACCCCCACCCTGATAAGTGTTACCACCAGGCAAGAAAAATGCCCTGACCATTAAGTGCTCCATACGAGTGCTGAAACACCTTTCATTGAGAATCATTAGTTATGCCTATATTCTGTTCATTGATAAAACGTATGGTGAAACACTTGTTTAAAGCATTATATTATTTATTCCATGAAATTGACTCAGATAGTGCTGTTTGAGCTAATAACATTTAAAAACAAAAAGAAACTTAATTTATAGTTAAGAAAAACACTTTAGTTCCTTTAATTCAACAATACTTACAGTCATGATTCCAGAGATGTTTGTCTGTCAGGTATGAATGGCCAATTCCCTTCATCCTGAGAATGGTACCCAGAGAGAGCTGCCAATTGTTTTAATATTCCCCTGATATGAGTCACTAATATGAGTAATCTTTATTGTCTTCTCCATTTAATTTCAGGAGTTAAAGAGAGGCAATCCCAATATTTCTATTCCATTCCATTCAGTTCAACTCTATTATATTCACAATGCAAGTTCATGTGAAATCACATTTATACCAATTATAGTTCTGGTACTGTACTGAATGATGGATATTAAAGGATAACCAAGACATGGCATGGCCCTTGAGAAACTCATATTCTAGTAGGACATAAACACAAGGGAAAAATAATTACTATAGAATGTGATGAATATTACAAGAGATGACAATACAATCCTGAAGCAACACAGAGGAGAAAGTAAACACCTCCATCACAGATAGAGGAGGCATTTTAGAAGATACTTGAATGCTGAGATCCTAACAATCAATAGGCATTCATTAGATGAAAGTCAGGAGCATTTTTTTTTCTAAGCATAGTGATTAGCATATAAAAAGATAAAAGGCTTAACCAAAATAATCAGCTCATGGAACAAAAAATATTACAATATTCCTATAAAGAAGAGCAGAAGGTAGTAGGAAAGTAGCTTAGAGATTGAATTAGATTCAGCTCATTTAGAGCCTAATGCATGTCAGATGACAATTTCATCCAATTGCTGAAAACCCCCAAATTGGTCTCCGTTATGCTGAACACGACTCAGCAATTAAAAGGAATGGACAAGGATCACCATGGGTGAAGCTCAAGATAATTATGCTGAGTGAAAGAAGCCAAGCAAGAGTATATGTTGTATTATTCCCTTTATATAAAACTCTTGAAAATGCAAACGAATCTATAGTGAAAGCAGACTGGTGGTTGCCTGGGGATGGATGTAGGGGTGGCAGAGATGGCGGGAGAGATTATAAAGGGGTTCAAGGAAGCTCCTGAAGGTGATAGATATGTTCACTATCTTGTCTGTCGAGATGGTTTCATGGGTGTATTTATATGTCAAGAGTTATGAAATTATACCTGTTAAACATGTGTCCTTTACTGTATTGCCAATTATACCTTAATAAAGTTGACAAAAATATCAAACAGGAAAAAAGCAGCGTACATTACATCGGACTGCCTAAAAGCTCTATGAGAACACACATAGAATTAATTTCCCACTGGAGTGGTACAAGAATTGGGTGAATGGCCCTTAGGGAGAAATTATCAAGCAATTTAATTTAAAATACTATATAGGAAAAAGAAGGTTCAAGCTTTATTTGTAAAATGCTTGCTTCTAAAATCACTATTATTTCATTTGTGTGTGTGTGTGTGTGTGTATTTGAATGTATAGTGTGTGTGTGCTATTCATATTATTCCTCCCTTCTAGAATTCTTTTCCTGGAGTCTTACTTATTGACCCTTTAAACTTCTACTTTCCCTCAAGGCAGATCTGAAGCGCTCCCTCCTTTGTGAAGATTTTTCTAAGCTCAGTTGTATGTGGAACACCCCTTCTTGTATATCCCCACAAAGCCTCAACCATACTTCAGTCATATAACCTGCTAAATATCCTTTCACTTATTTACTGGCTTGGATGTCCCCTCCACTGGGATGTCATGTCCATGAAAGCCATTCTTACCTATATATTCTGAGCAATCATCAAAGTGCCCAACTATTAGTATGTACTTATTGAAAGAATTAATGCCATGCTTCTGATTCCTATCTTTACACACATATCCGGAAACATGGATGGAAAAGAGGTACAACCTGCCATGCCAACTCCAATCTGCCAGGATTGGTCAGCAGCCCTCTATTGACAAGGATTCTAATGTCATTTCTGAACTCTAGCCAGAGGGTCATGTTTGTTTACAAACGTCTGCCATGGGTTTAGTAGAGAGATATGAGGATCCAAGCAACACATACTTGTGATTTTTAGATTTAGGAATGTGTAATTAAAACGTTATATGAAACAGCACTTTGAATCAGTTTTCCATCCAAAATGGAGTGCCACCACTGCTTTCCAGAGTGCATGGCCTTTTTTCTGTTCACCATTTTGGGTGCTGACATTGAGATGATGTTCGCCATCTTCTGACATCTTCTTACTTAGATAAGAAAAATCAGGGACAGATATACAGCTGTATAAAAAATTAACATTAAACTGGGGGTGGTTGAGAGATGAGAAAAGAGGAAAGGGAAACAGGGGGAATGGAGGATGACATAGTGGAGGTGAACAAAGAAACAGGGAGTGTGAGATGCTCCCTGACTGGGAAGGCCAGAGGATGCATATGCGCTGAAGGCCAACCTGTGGCCCCTCTGCCCCGTGTGACTGGTGCTGCGTGAACACCAGGGACTGCAACGAAAATCTGAGTCACATCAGAGAGAAGAGAATGACCACAGGATGCAATGACACCAGTAGGTTAGGAGTGCAGCGTAAGCGTGGGGAACAAAGAGTTACCAGTGATCATAAAAATATAAAAGTTAACAAATCTTGGCGAGGTGATGGATTTCTCATGATATGTGCTAGGGGAGTGAAGAAGATTTTATGAAACTATCAAAGGACAGAGTGATCTGGGTTACAAAAAGCATAGAATGATGACATACTTCTTTTCAGAGTACAATGGATCTTTGATCATCTTATTATTGGATTCTTGTGATTATTCTGAAAGATAAGTAAGTCAGGAATTCTTATCCATTTGAAAGGAACTGAAGTTTCCAGCAGTTAAAACTCTCCCTAGATAGCCCGTGCATGAGTCAGGAAGGGACAATGTGCACGCAGGCCTCCCCCTGCCTACCTCCCTCCCCCCTCTCCTCCTGTTTCTCTTTCCTCCTCTCTCTCACTCTCTCTCT